>NC_074670.1:21223459-21480959 GCF_029448725.1 Salvelinus fontinalis | reverse complement strand
ATAGTGATACAAATGTCTGCAAGGAAACGGTTAGCATGCAATGGATGCTTAAAGACAGATAGGCTGACTCACCAACCCCAGTCATGTTCTCTGTCCCCAGGGGAAAGTAGAATGCTACTCTCAGCCAGGTTGTTATGTGTTATCCAGTCTCACTGTTATCCACACTAACACATTTGTTTATTTATTAATAAATAAAATGCAAATTAGGAGGCCTATTATCAAGGCAAACAAGCACAAATACAAACACGGGGCTGTAAAAAACGCGATATTCATGAAGTCAATTCTAATCCCGTAGAATGGTACTTTGCCAGTAGTGTATAATTCCTCCAGGCCTTTGAAGGTGTTAGACAAAATGGAGTATGGCACCTGGAGAATGGGAGTGATTATACAGTAACAGAATGAAATGTCACTCATGAAAACCTGTAATCCACAGAATGGCTTTTTTCATCTATTTAAATAACTGTTATGGACACAGTCATAGGCCTACAGTACTATACACACTAGGCTACTCTGTATCTACTCTTCTCTCTCTCTCTCTCTCTGCGTTAAGTTATTTCAAATAGAGAATGTTTATCAGTAGAAGGGAAAGAGGAAGTCCTGTAACGTTTGAGTAACAGTATATGCTGATATAGACAGCTGTCACAAGAGCTGACCTTGATCTATAAAACACAGCTGTTTTCTCACCTTCCTTTTTTCATTTCTTCTCTCTCATTAGACCTGGGTTCAAATGCTATTTGAAATCATTTCAAGTACTTTAGATATGCTTAATTGAACTTGCAGTGCGTAATAGAACCTAGAATAGTCACAAAAGTGCAAATCCTGTCCATCCAGCAATCCAGGCAGGCTTAAGCAAACTCTCCTAATACCTGAAATATTTCATATAGTATTTGAACCCAGGCCTGCTTCTCATGCAGTAAGCAAATGCATGCACTGTATAAAGTACATGAGCCCTCCCTCAAACACTTATGACAGAACCCGGTCTTACTCTGCTACAGTAAGGGTCAGGTGCAACACTGCAACCAACACAAACTTATACCACAGCCTTTGAGCAGAGACCTGCAAGCTAAACCTACAGACTCATCCTAAAGCGACATTGCAGGGTAAGAAGATTCTAGTGAACTTACTAGAGCAATAAGGAGATTCTAGTGAACTTACAAGAGCAATAAGGAGATTATAGTGAACTTACTAGAGCAATACGGAGATTCTAGTGAACTTACTAGAGCAATAAGGAGATTCTAGTGAACTTACTAGAGCAATAAGGAGATTCTAGTGAACTTACTAGAGCAATAAGGAGATTCTAGTGAACTTACTAGAGCAATAAAGAGATTCTAGTGAACTTACTAGAGCAATAAGGAGATTCTAGTGAACTTACTAGAGCAATAAGGAGATTCTAGTGAACTTACTAGAGCAATAAGGAGATTCTAGTGAACTTACTAGAGCAATAAGGAGATTCTAGTGAACTTACTAGAGCAATAAGGAGATTCTAGTGAACTTACTAGAGCAATAAGGAGATTCTAGTGAACATACTAGAGCAATAAGGAGATTCTAGTGAACTTACTAGAGCAATAAGGAGATTCTAGTGAACTTACTAGAGCAATAAGGAGATTCTAGTGAACTTACTAGAGCAATAAGGAGATTCTAGTGAACTTACTAGAGCAATAAGGAGATTCTAGTGAACTTACTAGAGCAATTGATACATTTTAGTGCTGGATAAAAAACAGATGGAGATTTTTTGGGAAATATCTACAGTTTTGTCGATAATCAAATGTTATCCGTTTTATATATGATAAGCACATTTTGTCACTATGTTTAGGAATAATTTATAATATTTTACATGTAATCACTTGTCATAGATAACCCTTAACTGGTGTTCAGCATGGCCAATCACACCAGCGCCCTGAGATGCATCCTGCTGCTGCTATTGGCCGTCGCTCTGGCCTCGGCTTTGAGAACATTGGACACGAATGAACAGCTGGAGAAGACCGGCTTCGGGACCCCGCCCCCTCGCCACGGCCTCAAACTACTCCTCTGGTATGTCCAGACCTGCATCGACAACAACATGGTGTCTCTCTGTGACCCCAGGGAGGGAGCATACGGGTTCCATATGTTCAAGAACTATAAACTGTTACTCCCCAAACTGAAAGACCAGAACCTGTACAACTACTACACCATTGGTAACCTCCATTCCCACGGTGCAGAGAACCTGCCCTATGAAGTGAGGCGGTACTACGACAAAGACAACCTCCTCAGCAACCAGGACAGGGTGTTGGTGAAGTACAACCAGAACAACAATCACATCGAGAAGATCTACATCTCAGAGCACTACAAGCAACGCAAGACGTACATGATTGGGCCCAATCTTCTCTCCTCTCTCAGACAGCCCAGCAGGCTTGCAATGATACGATAGTATGAATATCAAATCTGTACATTATGCTATTCACTGTTGTTTTCCTTGACACAAACTTGATGGCATTACTAAAACTGTAATATGTCAACCTGATTTTATTGCTGTTGTGTTTACTGTAACGTTCTGTTTCCTTTACAGAGACGCTAGAGAAGAAAAAAAATTACAGACAGAACATTGCGATTCTGAGTGCACTGAAATCAAGTTCATTTGTGTCTGCTATAACGCAGTCCTTGTTCAATCATTCCTACTGATGTTGATTCAACTGATGACTTACATGACTATAGAATGTGAATGTAATGCAAAAAAGGGTATATTTTTGTTGCTGTTTCCGATTGTTTCATGCTACTTCTTATACAATTTTAGAAGTGTTGATCACAGAGTGACAGTGATCTCTATGCCAGTGGCGGTCGGTGCCTTTTAAGATGAGGGAGGACGGTCATTTTTTTTATGAGCAAGACCTTATTTCTATTACAGCATATTGAACGACTGTCATTCATATTCCATTCACCCAGCTCAATGTAACATCGATAGGTTTAGGCTACTTACTACATGATACTCAAATTTTCCCTGTATCCATCATGAGGTTGCTACAACCTAGCCTATGAATGAAAGTTTACAACCTAGATGCACAGGTTCGAGAGAAATTTGAATATTCAAGGGGACAGACATTGACACATTCAATACCACCTTGCACACTCTTGCCTGCATCTAGCTGATCTAGGGTGTAATTATTAGTCCAACAGTTGCAAACAAGAGTTTCTATTGGACAAATTCAGGTATGTTTATACTCGTTGTGTTTAGTTTGCTTCCGTTTAAGAAATGTTTTCTACAGAATCGGCAGAATGAATAAACCCCTGATCACACGCAAAAGCAGTTCACTTTCATAGCACACAGATCGTTGTATAAAGATTGTTCAATAATTCCTTCTCACATCTACGCGCTCTCCTCCTCTCACCTTTTCCCTTCTCTTGCATACTTCAGTGCACAACACATCAGCTGTCTGTGACCAGGTGAAAAAACCTTTCCAAGCCAAACCTTCATATTGTAAAAGCTAACCACTACACACAGCCTACATCGTTGACACCATATTTGCTAACATCAAGTCAACACCATAGCTATAAGAACTAACGCTTTAGTAAACCCACTACAATCATGAAGTACAGTGTTGCAAGCAGTTTAGCAGTTACACTGGTAGCAATAAATGAATACAACCAAAAGCTTACCTTGACTTGTAAAAGTTCCATAGCCAGCTAGGTAACATAGCATCCTTCTCTGTTTGAGCCAAGTGTTTGAGTAGGCTAACTAGTGTCGTGTCTTTACTATCATTAAATGAAGACTTTTAGTTTTATCAAAGATTCTCTGTAATTAGTATTACACGATTAAACTGATTAATCATGTAACTGTAATTAACTAGGAAGTCGGGGCACCAAAGAAAATATTCAGATTACAAAATTATAATTTCCCAATATAACTTTTCATATATTTTATATCTGATCAATTCGTCTTCGAATTAATGAATTATTTACTTTACCTCACCTTAGTCTCATTCCAAACGTCGTAAATTGTTGGTTATCTGCATGAACCCAGTCTTCACTATGAGTCATCCATACATCAATTGTCTTAAATCATTTATTTACTAAGTAATTCACAGAAATGCATAAACAAACAGTAGATAGTTACAAGGAAATGATAACGGAGTTTCCCTAGTGGGATAAACCGGTATCGCGGCTTGGTGGACAAAAAGGTAAGTGGGGGTCAACTGAGATGAGACACTACAAAGTTGATAATTATAACAATTGAAATACTAATCCTTTGCACATGAACGCTCACTCATTCGGGAACAATTGCAATCAATATATACACTGCTCAAAAAAATAAAGGGAACACTTAAACAACACAATGTAACTCCAAGTCAATCACACTTCTGTGAAATCAAACTGTCCACTTAGGAAGCAACACTGATTGACAATAAATTTCACATGCTGTTGTGCAAATGGAATAGACAAAAGGTGGAAATTATAGGCAATTAGCAAGACACCCCCCAAAACAGGAGTGATTCTGCAGGTGGTGACCACAGACCACTTCTCAGTTCCTATGCTTCCTGGCTGATGTTTTGGTCACTTTTGAATGCTGGCGGTGCTCTCACTCTAGTGGTAGCATGAGATGGAGTCTACAACCCACACAAGTGGCTCAGGTAG
Source organism: Salvelinus fontinalis (assembly GCF_029448725.1). Lineage (NCBI taxonomy): Eukaryota > Metazoa > Chordata > Actinopteri > Salmoniformes > Salmonidae > Salvelinus > Salvelinus fontinalis. The sequence goes on along the minus strand of NC_074670.1, from coordinate 21,476,354 downwards.
TGCAGTTCATCCAGGACGGCACATCAATGCGAACTGTGGCAAAAAGGTTTGCTGTGTCTGTCAGCGTAGTGTCCAGAGCATGCAGGCGCTACCAGGAGACAGGCCAGTACATCAGGAGACGTGGAGGAGGCCGTAGGAGGGCAACAACCCAGCAGCAGGACCGCTACCTCCGCCTTTGCGCAAGGAGGTGCACTGCCAGAGCCCTGCAAAATGACCTCCAGCAGGCCACTCCGACCCTCAGCCTCCCTCAGCGTCAATCCGGGGTTCACAACATGGTCCACTAGTGTTGCACGAATGTCATTTGATAAGTTTGGTCCTCTTCTTCTCTTCTTTTGTGCACGTTCTCCTCCTGCTTCAGGTCTTCCTCAACCTTTGACTCGGCCTCTGCCTCTTCCTCTACCTTCTACTCCTCATCTGTGTACTCCTCCACTCACCCTCACTCTTCTTCTGACTCCTTGCATTTTGGTTGAAGGCAGGTGAACCTACCTGCTGCATTTTTATAGTGCTTAAACCTGATTGGTGTGTCTACAATTTAGCAACCATGTGTTTGTGCACCTGGTGGCTGTGTTTAACAGATTGGCTCATAGGTGTGGTAATTTGACAGTCAGTGCTTTGGAATTGCAAGGAAGTGACATCATGATATACTTCTGTGTCTGATGTATACAAGTGTGTTTAGTGTTTTGCAAATCACTGTGTGTAATGTTTTGCAAATAGTGTGAAGCTGACAATGTGCTTACAGTTGTGCAAATCTAGCCTTGTGTTTTGCTCCTTGAGTGTAAGGTTTTGCTAATTGTGGGAAAAGTTTAATTTTAGTGTGTAAGCAATTGTAAAAAACTGTAATGTCAAAGACTTGTTCTTATTCTGTCGGTATCGATAGTCTAAGAGTTTAACCACGTGGGATGGTTAAAAAATTCAGCAGTCTGGTCTCAAACCTTGGCCCTCTCGTTATCGAGGTAAGCTGGTCTGCAACCTTTGTCCTCTCGTGATTGAGAGAAACATGGTCTGTTGAGAATTTCTCAAAGTTGGGGTTTTATTCAGGAGTTGCAGAAAAGGGCCTGTCCCAGGATTCCTGACCCTAACTGGGCTCATGGGAGGTCCTCTGATTTAGTTCAACTCAAAAGGGAATTGGAGTTTCCTTCATTAAACAGTCCAAAATCACATGACACAATTTTACAAACAGTATCATCCTCACTCATTCATCTTATACAACAATTAGATGTAAACCTCATATCTGAGGCTATTATATACACAGCGTTATGGTAATGTGGCCACACCGTCTCCCATGAGTTTTACCAAGTTATAACAAACAGACCAGTTCGTAGCTGGATTTTTCACCGATCTTTTATACCTTCTCCGGAACATAAATGTTGTTCGGACCTCAAGTTCTGTGAGGTGGAAGAAATTCCTTTGTTCTCTATGAAACTTCACTCTGTCTCTATACTGTGTGGCCATGAGGCGGGGTCTTCCCTAGGAATTTACGACCTCTCTGACCACAGCAGCCTGGTTGTAGGAGCAGAAAGAGGCAGGGAGAGGGGGATGGGGCTTGCTGTACCCAAAGAGGGCAACGTAATGACACTAGCTAGCTAGCTGCATTTTCTAGCTAACTAAGTGAAAGTGAAAGTCAAAAAATACAAAACATAGCTATCTCTTGCTTCTCCTTTCTTTTTGAAGGAATTCATTTGTTAAAAACTGTTCAACTACTGTCTTTCTCTCTCTTTGAGGTCAACTACTCACCACATTTTAAACAGTGCAGTGCTAGCTAGCTGTAGCTTATGCTTTCACTCTCTCTCATTTTCATTAATTCTCTGATCCTTTGATTGGGTGGACAACATGTCAGTTTATGCTGAAAAAGCTCTGATAGGTTGGAGGATATAGTCCGGAAGTTGTCATAATTACTCTGTAAGTCTATGGAAGGGGATGAGAACCATGAGCCTACTAGATTTTGCATTGAAATCAATGTATCCAGAGGAGGACGGAAACTAGCTGTCCTCCGGCTACACCATGGTGATACCCTACAGAGTGCTGTTGAGGCTACTGTAGTGTTTTAATCATTTATTTGGTGACTTGAATATATTTAGTATAGTTTTATCTAAAAAAAAAAGGATTACTTTTTTAATGTTTCACTGTTTTTATTTTTATGAAATTCACTAAGGATGGCTGTCCTCCCCTTCTTCCTCTGAGGAGCCTCCACTGCTCTGTGCTCAACCAAGCCTGACACCACCCTGAAGGGGAAGTTTTGGTGGTTTTGTTTCTACTGGGGCTTTTGCAGTGTAATACCAGGTCCTTTGACATTTACCACTTAAGTTTCTGTTCATCGTTTAAAATTAACACTTCTCTATTCACCACTTTCTCCACTCACCCTGAGAGTAATGGTCTTTCCTCAACATAGCTTAGAAAATCATCTTAGTGTGGCATTAGTTTACCTGTAGTGCAGAGAGAGAGAGAGAGCGAGAGAGAGAGAGAGTGAGAGAGAGATTACAATGGACAGAGAGAGCTAAAGATATAAAAATGACTCCATGAGCAGCTCAAAGAGGATGAGAAATAGCATGTTTACTGAAATGAATAAGGTTAGCAGGAGATACAACCATGCGCAATGGTTTTAGTGTGAGACCACATGTCCATATGACTGTTTTAATGTCCCAGTACACAATATGTAGTGTAATAGTCTACTCAGGTCTGTGGATTGCCATCATTATCTCAGTACAGACCTTTGTGTGTGTGTGTGTGTGTGTGTGTGTGTGTGTGTGTGTGTGTGTGTGTGTGTGTGTGTGTGTGTGTGTGTGTGTGTGTGTGTGTGTGTGTGTGTGTGTGTGTGTGTGTGTGTGTGTGTGTGTGTGTGTGTGTGTGTGTGTGTGAGTGCGTGCGTGCGTGCGTGCGTGCGTGCGTGCGTGCGTGCGTGCGTGTGAGGGTGTGTGTGTGTGTGTGTGTGTGTGTGTGTGTGTGTGTGTGCTCCTATAAATGCATTATGAATTACATTAATTTGTGAGATGTAAGTGTACACACCATGAACACACCCGACAGAATTAAACACACACACACACGAGACAGATCAGTGATGTCCTACATATTATACTCTTCTCTCATCGTCCTTGTGCCTCTGTCTCCCTTTTTGTTCTCTCTAAATGAGAATTAAATCAAGTCAGATTAAAGGCAGCGCTTGGAGGAGCACATGGCTCTGATGTGTCTGTCCATGCTTAACAGGAGACAGGTTATTCTCTTTCTGCACTAGCTGCCTGGGCGGATGGGGGGAGTCCGTCTGACTCCGAGCAGCTCTTTGACAGAATTCTAAAGCGGCAGAATGAACAGATGTCTCCCAATGATTAATGTGCCTCTCTTCTTCTCCTCTGAAGAGCTGCATGCCTGTGCATCTCTTACCCTTCTCTCTCTCTCTCTCTCTCTCTCTCTCTCTCTCTCTCTCTCTCTCTCTCTCTCTCTCTCCTCCTTCCTGTAGTCACTCTGTAAAGCTACTTTGTTCACTTACTTCTCTCTCTTTCTCTGCCCCCCTCTTGCTCTCTGTCTTTCCCCAAGTTCATCCTTCATATAACTCTTATGCCTCTCTTTCTCTTAATCTTGTCTCACAGATATGAGGCCTATCAGAGGTGGGGTTATAGGGCCATGGAGTGATATAAACGTTTTTTTAATGGACTAAATAATGGGTTAGAGTCTTGGAGAGTTAGGAGATGTGTGGTAGGATGATATGAGGTGAGAATATAATATGGGCTGAGATGGCTGTGGATAGTCATGTACGGTGGGACTGCTTTGTTGAATAGAAATACACTGGGATGATGGTATGTCAGTTCCGCATACATTTCCATAGGAAGGTGCAAATGAGGAAGTTTGATAACATAATGGTGAGCAAGCTATCACAAAGCTTCCAGAGAGAACAGCACTGGACTGCTTCATTTCATAGATGTAGTTACATGCATGTAGCGTATTGGGGATATGGGAGTAGACAGGCTGTGAAGGACAGAGGATGGGTGAGGGCTCTTGGAATAAGACTGGTTAGTGTGTACTGATGATTATACACGACCTCCAAGAAACAGAAACAAAAAGAGGTACACTAATGATTATACACGACCTCCAAGAAACAGAAACAAAAAGAGGTACGTCAGGCACTTCTCTCCTTGGAAAATAAAGGGCAGAATAGCAGTGCAGGTAGGTTTGATGAGACTCATAGTGTAACCCTGACCCCTATTGTTTCTAGAGCAGACCTAGTCATTGGATCGCCTTCTTTAAGACACTTCCCTTTTTCATCTCTGTTTTTCACAAACCACATGACAACTGGAGCATTACTCCAACATGTTCCTTTTTTTAAGGGTTTTAGCCCCATTCAAATATTGTTATAATTTATGAGTGAAAAACACACATAGAGAGACACACACAGAGAGATGCACACATTGTAGCCTATTCTACACTTTACGTCTCTCTTTCTCCCCTGTCTCAATCTCTCTATCCATCTCTTTTGAGGCAGGCCTCTCGCAGCAGACCTTTGTCTCCCCCTGCTGGTCAGTCTGAGTATGAGAATGTCTCCTACACCGTCTCCTGGGGAAAAGAACATTAAAACCCATACTACTTGGTAATGAACACCAGCCTATGGTAAAGGGCTTGCATGAAATATTTACACTGCGGTTAATATTTTATATGGCAATTTTGTATTTAAATTGGATTTAATATTTAATATGAATACAGCGTTAAGTGGGGATGACTATTTTCTAAACATCAGTCCAGACATCCTACATATGGTTGCAGGAGTAAATAGAGGTATGACGGGCATACTGCACATGGACACAGAGGTGGAACAACACACACATGGACATACACACACACTCACAATGTGTAGGTGAGTGAATGTTTAGTTGCACAGTCCAATCCCTTTGAATGAAATGTGCCTAGGGACACCGACAGATATTTAGCACCATAAAACAAAGCTCAGCGGTTCCTGAAATATTAAATATTAAAACAGAGTTTTCTGCTCACAGCTTTCTTCTGGCCCTGTAACAAACAGCAGGAGACAATTGCTAAATCCTTTGATAAGATTCCAAAGACAGTTTTCTTGGAAAATGTACAAATGACGGTGATTCTAGATATACAGCAGAGACTGTAAAGATTAGTACAGATTTATCTGAAGGAAAATGTCAGGAATTCAGAGAATGTCCTGTATTTGTGTGTGTGGTGATGGGGAGATGTGATGGAGTGAGTAATGTGAGGATCTCTCATCATTAATATGTGGGTTGCAGAGAACCTGAACTAACTCACCTGATTCACCTAGTCAAGGGCTTGATGATTAGTTGACTATTTGTTTCAGCAGTGCTAGCTGTGGAACAGGTCAAATATATGGAACAGCTGGGGGTAGATGTTTGAGAACCCCTGCAGTTCTGTGCAGGGGCAGGGGACGCCTGCCCTGTAGATATACAGTAGGTAGGTGTGTGGGCCCGGCCGTGTCTCTCCTACGTTTTGACCCTCTGTCATTACAAGGCTGGAGGGAGATCTCCATCTACTTATCACACTGGATCATCAGCCCGTCCTTTGTGATTTCCTATAACCATCTTCTTCACAGTGATAGCAGTAGGCAGATATTATGCAGTGTGCCCAGAGAGAAAATGATGAAGAGAATCCGCCAGGCTTGAGTGTTCTCTGCCAAAGTGGATGGGCAGAGAGAGCTAATCAATCATGGCTCGTTCAGTTAAAACGAGGATAAAGGAGGTGACGTCTGGAGGGACCGTTAGCCTTCTCACTCTGACGAGGCTCATTCCTCTACAGCTCTATGTACATTACAATGTGGATACTAAAATGCTGGCTAAATGGCTGCCTTCATTTACATTTAACTACATTCCTTGACATTCTATATAAACCCATCCTGGAGAGTTTGGTTCTTGTATTTTGCTGATGTGTTCTCTCTCATACTATGATAGGAGAGCAGATACAGACCTCACATATAGACATTGTAATCATGATTGCACAACAACAGTCATTAGATCATTTATCATTGCAACGATGATATGATGGCTGCTATCAATTTATGAGGATTTTGGTTTGTTAGAAAACACAAAGGTGTGCTTGCATACCTTTGTGGGAGCGGTAGAAAGGAAATCCAATCTGCATCCCTCTTTCTGGGATAACCCATGCAAAGTCTCTCTCTCTCACTCTTTGCTCATAGGCGATTCTCACACTATTATTGTCTGGCCAACCTGGGGAAGTAACCCAAAGCCATTTCATTAATCCAATGTGCTCTGACCAGGGACAATCATGCAGGATTGAGGCACTGCAGTCTCCCAAACAGCAAAGTTCTGGGGAGCCTAATAGATTCTCTGTGTATTTTAATTCCATAAGTCAAAAACAGGAAGTGGGGGTACAGAAAAAAGACACTAGTCCCTTACAACGCCTCACACCCTCCACTTCCCCTGCTCTAAATAATCAACAGATTATGTATGGATATGAATCAGAATGAATATGGGTGGGGGGCATAGGGTGGCATGGGAGGGCAGTAGAAACAGTTGTCCAGTTAGTAGTGTGAGTCAGAGATAGAGAGAGCGATCCCAATGTCACCCAGTGACAGGAGAGGACAGCGCCTTCATTAGTGCGGTGAGTTGTCCTCGCATTTACATCAGAACCGGGGCAGACAAGAAGAGAGGAGAGCATCCTCAGTAGCATGCTAACCAGCATTCCTCCCCTAATCACTCACTCAGTTATCATGGTCAGACAGGTCCGGCGATTTTACTGAAGGCACTTGGGATGTCTATGTCTCTGCATTAAACATTCATTTAACTGATCAGGGGGAGAGTGATGAGTGTCACACACTCGCTCGCATGTTTGCTTTCCCCTAACTTCTGGTCTGTTCTCTTCTTACCCATCCCTCTCTGTATTTATCAAGGCTGTAATGCAGCAGAGATGGCATGGCTGACGAGCGGGCTGAGAGGGAGGGACATGCCATGCGTCTCTGATTGCCTCCGGGGTTGCTAAGGTCATGTGTTATTGCATTGTTACCATAATATCATCTCTAATGTGACTCCCGGCCCCAGCCTCTATAGTGAGACTCATCATTCAGGGCCACTTGATATTTCCACTCACGTCTATAGCCAAAGAGCAATGTTATGACCTGATTCAAGTGCTGAAGCTTGAGTACCGTCCTGTAAATCTGTCATTTGAACTTCACAGGGCGTTTTGCATGCAACCATGTCACTTAAGAATTAATATGTCCCTTTAATAGGGAGAAAAATAACATAGCTCACATGCTATATAACTCTATTATACTAAATAAACCACTCCTAAGACTCTTTAGTTCTCTCCTCCTCAGAGTCCTCATATTGAGCACTGAGTAATCTCATTTACATGCAGAGACAGTCTCCCCATCCCCAAAACCTTGCAATTCAAAGGCCCCAACTGCACTTAGCAATTTTAATTAAAAGTTATTTAATCCAATCGGGACGTAATCACCTCAAATTAAGCTCTGCTTTTCTTTGTCTGAAATTGTCTTTGTCTCTATTGGGTTGAGCAGTGAGAATACTTTGCCTCGGTAGAAGTATGTGTCAGTGAACCGTGGTGGGAGGGGAGGTGGTCCTGCCTTGCTCTCAGAAGACGTGTGTGTTAAGCATGGAAATGTCACTGAAACTAGAACAGGGAACGTGAAGGTTAGTATTTGCTTTGGAATGACACATGTCATCCTGAAGCACAACACCTGGTATCCTTGACAAAAGCTGATAAATATGATGTGTGTGTCTGTGTGCGTGTGTGTGTCTGTGTGCGTGTGTGCTCGTGCATGTGTATGAGGGTGTATGAGTGTGTGTGACTGAGAGAGAGAGTGTGTGAGAGAGAAAGGACAGTTAGGAGAGTAGGAAGATGAGAACAGAGTTTAAATGGATCTGTCCTGACCTCAGAGAGAAAGGACAGTTAGGAGAGGAGGAAGGTGAGGACAGAGTTTAAATAGATCTGTCCTGACCTCAGAGAGAAAGGACAGTGAGGAGAGGAGGAAGGTGAGGACAGAGTTTAAATGGATCTGTCCTGACCTCAGAGAGAAAGGACAGTGAGGAGAGTAGGAAGATGAGAACAGTTTAAATGGATCTGTCCTGACCTCAGAGAGAAAGGACAGTTAGGAGAGGAGGAAGATGAGAACAGTTTAAATGGATCTGTCCTGACCTCAGAGAGAAAGGACAGTTGGGAGAGTAGGAAGATGAGAACAGTTTAAATGGATCTGTCCTGACCTCAGAGAGAAAGGACAGTTAGGAGAGGAGGAAGATGAGAACAGTTTAAATGGATCTGTCCTGACCTCAGAGAGAAAGGACAGTGAGGAGAGGAGGAAGGTGAGGACAGAGTTTAAATGGATCTGTCCTGACCTCAGAGAGAAAGGACAGTTAGGAGAAGGAAGATGAGAACAGAGTTTAAATGGATCTGTCCTGACCTCAGAGAGAAAGGACAGTGAGGAGAGGAGGAAGGTGAGGACAGAGTTTAAATAGATCTGTCCTGACCTCAGAGAGAAAGGACAGTGAGGAGAGGAGGAAGGTGAGGACAGAGTTTAAATAGATCTGTCCTGACCTCAGAGAGAAAGGACAGTTAGGAGAGGAGGAAGGTGAGAACAGAGTTTAAATGGATCTGTCCTGACCTCAGAGAGAAAGGGCAGTGAGGAGAGGAGGAAGATGAGAACAGAGTTTAAATGGATCTGTCCTGACCTCAGAGAGAAAGGACAGTTAGGAGAGGAGGAAGGTGAGAACAGAGTTTAAATGGATCTGTCCTGACCTCAGAGAGAAAGGACAGTTAGGAGAGGAGGAAGGTGAGAACAGAGTTTAAATGGATCTGTCCTGACCTCAGAGAGAAAGGACAGTTAGGAGAGGAGGAAGGTAAGAACAGTTTAAATGGATCTGTCCTGACCTCAGAGAGAAAGGACAGTTAGGAGAGGAGGAAGGTGAGAACAGAGTTTAAATGGATCTGTCCTGACCTCAGAGAGAAAGGACACTGAGGAGAGGAGGAAGGTGAGGACAGAGTTTAAATGGATCTGTCCTGACCTCAGAGAGAAAGGACAGTGAGGAGAGGAGGAAGATGAGAACAGTTTAAATGGATCTGTCCTGACCTCAGAGAGAAAGGACAGTGAGGAGAGGAGGAAGATGAGAACAGAGTTTAAATGGATCTGTCCTGACCTCAGAGAGAAAGGACAGTGAGGAGAGGAGGAAGATGAGAACAGAGTTTAAATGGATCTGTCCTGACCTCAGAGAGAAAGGACAGTGAGGAGAGGAGGAAGATGAGAACAGAGTTTAAATGGATCTGTCCTGACCTCAGAGAGAAAGGGCAGTGAGGAGAGGAGGAAGATGAGAACAGAGTTTAAATGGATCTGTCCTGACCTCAGAGAGAAAGGACAGTGAGGAGAGGAGGAAGGTGAGAACAGAGTTTAAATGGATCTGTCCTGACCTCTAAGGGAGTCTATTAGATTACCACTGATCTCTCATGGCGACAGTCCACAGATTCACAACTTCGGAGGACACACAGAGAAGTATTCATAGCTCAACACTGCCCTCCAATGGAGTGAACTAAGATCAAATACTTGGAAACATAGTAGGCCTTTTTTCCCCACTGACAATTAGGCTGGACTGCAATTTAGTCATCACTTTTAATGTATAATGCCAAGGGAGGCCTATGTATTTACTGTTACAATAGGCCTACCAGAGATTTGATTAAAGAAGTTCAACTCTATCCGTTAGTGCCTTGTTTCCAGGACAAATTTAATTCAGAATAGTCATCAAATCTAACGTTTGTTGCTTCAACATACCTGTATCGATGAGTTGCCTTTCGTTGCTTTGGTTAATTGTTTGGCCAGTGTCTGTTTCGCCTTTGGTTCTTAAAGATTCAGACATGTTCTTAAATGCCACTGTTGAAATGAATGCTGTTTGCCGTTCATATTGTAACGACCTTAACCCAACACCTAGCAACCTCTTCAACGACTCAGACCACTTGCTGTAATGTTTAAGGTGTTGGCTTGACAGTTGTTGGACGAGGGTTCAAGTGCCAGTTGGGGCTACCTCTACATTTGTTAGTGAGACCATCAGAGAGGTGTGTACACGTGACGTGAGAGACTTGGTATAGAGAAGTGTAGGGACACCCTCTCCCGAAGGAAAGGGGGTAATGTAGCAACCTTAACCCAACACCTAACAACCTCGTCAAGGGGTTTGGACCTCATGGTGTAACGGTTAAGGTGTTGCATTGACAGTCGCTGGACCTGGGTTTTAGTCCCGGTTCACTACATTGGTGTCAGAGGTGGGATGACATCAGGTCATCATAGAGGTGTGTATACTTGAGAGACTTGATATAGAGAGAAATAGTAATGGCGTCTTTTTGTAGGCACTAACTCTACCGTAGTTTGTTGCATAGCCGCGGGAAGTCGTTTGTGGGTGGGGGCGCTGAAAATGTCTATATCTGTCCGCTAATACAGGACTAGTAAAGGCCCAGTGTAGTACTTTTGTGAATTGTTTTTAACTAAATGTATTTGAGTGTTTACCAGCATTTGTAACTTGAGTCTGATAATTATCTGTGTAAAACAGTTTATCTGATAATACTTCTGGAATAGAAAAATACTTGCTTGATATGTTTTTCAGTTTCTTGAAATATTTCATTCTATGTGAGAACTTAATGGTCTATTTGTTCCTTTCCCACACACTCATCTAGAGCAACTTACAGTAATGCGTGCATCAATGTTGATAGGTTTTCATACTGGTCCCCCATGCGAATTGACCCCACAACTCTAGCATTGCAAGGGCCATGCTCTACCAACTGAGGCACTACATCACATCATCGTAAATCACTTGTCGTCCCAATATACTCAATTACTGTATTGTGCATTGTTTTTCTTCATGGTGATGTAAAGTCCACAGGTACAAACCTAGATGACCAGCTTATGTACAATGTACAAAACTATTGAGTCCTGCAAGATACTTTTCTTAATTATACAACTACCTTTTTTGCCAAAGCAGAGATGCTGTGAAAAGGTTTTGGCCCATTCTACAGGTGTCTATATTGGTTCGCTAATACAAGCAAAGGCCCAGTGCACAACTTTGATTTTTTTTTTTTTTTATCTATTAAAAAATGATTGTATTATTTTTATTCTTCTGATTTTTCAGGGGGTGCTACAGCACCCTCAGTAACCCCTACTTCCCGCGGGTATGGTTCGTTGGACAAAGCCTATGGGGAAAATTAATGGCATTTTCGAAGGGTTTTTGGATAAAGGCTAAAAATAAGGTCTGTGGTAAACACAGGCTTAGAAGATTTTATGTTTTGAATAATTTATGTAATGATAAAACAACACAAAGCACATAAAGGATTCATAATTCATAAAGGTCATGTTAACTGACTGCTATTATCTCATAGAACAAAACTTAAGCCTGTGTTTTAACCTCAGACCTTATTTTGCAGTTTATTCTAAAACTCTATTAATTCCCAATTTCATTTTTCACATAGGGATGGCTGAACGAAAAACAGAGGTAACTTATTTCCGGGGTTTTAGGACTACTGGCAAGCTCTATAGAGAAGCGTGGAGACCCGCTCTCCTGAAGAAAGGGGGTAATGTAGCGAGCAGTCTTAACCCAACACCAAGCAACCTCATCAAGGGGTTCACACCTCTTGGCGTAATGGTTAAGTAGTTTCCTTGACAGTCGCTGGACCCACGTCTGAGAATCCAAATCTGGGCTACCCCCCAAATCCGCTATAATGTTTTGAGTGTTATTAAGTACATTTTAGGAGTTTAACCAGGTGGAAGAATTGGCAGCGACCAAACAAACTGCCGGCCAAAATTCACTGCAGCCATACAGGAAGTAAAATATATTTTTTTAAATAGCCCAGAGACTGTAAAATAGCCATGCATCCAAAAGACTAGTCTACCAAATAAACAACAACAATGTGGGTTTTAACCAATGATGTGTATAAACCGTGGATAACTGACAGGGGGCGCTGTATTGGAGCCACCGGCACTCCTCCTCAGTCATCCACGGTTTATGCTCCTCAACTGAATCTCCTCAACTGAATCTCGCTCAATTAATTAATGCGACTACAAGACCGAATCATAGAACACCCAACAAGTCAGCGCTATTGGACATTATTCTAACGAAGACCCCTCACATATACACATGGACTGGGATATTCTGTAATGATGTCAGTGATCACTGTGCAATAGCTTGTGTTAGATATATGAAAATGACCAAGCCAAACCCTGTTATATTTAAAATACATTTTAGTCAGTTTGATGAGCAAGCGTTCTTACATGATCTGTACCATAATATTGACAGAGTAAGTCTGATTCCTGATGTTGACACTGCCTGGGACTATTTTTCTATTAAATTTGTTGCGATTCGTGATCGAAATTTAGAATCAGTGGAAGGGCCAATCCCTGTTTTTCAGATAACTTGGCAGAATTAATTAGAAAGAGAAATATCTCTTGGGCTCAAGCTAGACATACAAATGTTCCTGTTGACTGGGCCTCCTTCAGAGAGCAAAGAAACAAATTCACAGGATTGATCAGGATGTCCAAATCAGATTACTATTTAAATGCCGTCACAGAGAACCTAAACAACCCTACCAAGTTCTGGAAGCTAATCAAATCAGTGTCAGGTTCTAATGTATCCTCTGGCGTTCCTGACCATTTAACGATGGATTCTAATGACGTGACGGATACAGCCAATATTGTAGGGTTTTTTAAAACGTCTTAGGGATAGGGGGCAGTACTCGGACGTTTGGATGACTGAGGTGCCCAAAGTAAACTGCCTGTTACTCAGGCCCAGAAGCTAGGATATGCATATAATTGGTAGTATTGGATAGAAATTGTTACTATAATGTCTATGAGTATAACAGAATTGATATTGAAGGCAGAAACCCGAGGAGAATCCATCCAGAATTATTTGTTTTTAGCTCACCACTCATTGAAATGGCTGTCTATGGGAAAATAAATGGAATACCTCCCAGACTGCAGTTCCTAGGGCTTCCAGTAGATGTCAACAGTCATTAGAAAGAGTTTCAGGCGTGTTTTTTGAAGAATTAGCTAGAATTTGTCATTTTTCTAGGTGGCTCCCATTTTGGCTCTAGTATTGTGTCGCGCGTGGATGAGGGCGCTCACTTCGTTATTTATCTCCGGTAATGAACATACTATTCTCCTTCTTAAATTGTATCGATTATTTACATATTAGGGTACCTGAGGATTGATTAGAAATGTTGTTTGACTTGTTTGGACGAAGTTTATTGGTAACTTTTGGGATTCATTTGTATGCATTTTGAACAAAGGAAACCGGTGGATTACTGAATCAAGCGCGCCAACTAAACTGACTTTTTGGGATATAAAGGAGGACTTTATCGAACAAAACGACCATTTGTTATGTAGCTGGGACCCTTGGGATTGCAAAAAGAGGAAGATCTTCAAAGGTAAGTGATTTATTTTATCGCTATTTCTGACTTCTGACAACGCCTCTGTTGTTTGGAAAATGTTTGTAATGCTTTTGTACGCGGGGCGCTGTCCTCAGATAATCGCATGGTATGCTTTCGCCGTAAATCCTTTTTGAAATCTGACAAAGCGGCTGGATTAACAAGGAGTTAAGCTTTTAAACGATGTAAGACACTTGTATTTTTATGAATGTTTAATATTACAAATTTTGTATTTTGAATTTCGCGCTCTGCAATTTCACCGGATGTTGTCGAGGTGGGGCGCTAGCGGCATGCCTAGCCCAAAGTTAACAAGCACTTCATATCTGCTGGTTCAGTCTTTGATAATGGTTGGGCCCAGGCCTCTAATGTAAGCTCTGTTTCAGTCAACTATGATATAGGCCCTCGTGAACCATTTTAACTTTGATCCTGTTTCTTATGCTGAGGTCTATAAAGCACTAAAGGCAATAGATAATAAAAAGTCTGCAGGTCCAGACAACCTGGACCCCTAACTCTTAAAGATAGCAGCTGGTATTATTACTATACCTGTGGCTCACATTTTCAACTTGAGTTGGATGACAAGTTATCCTTTAAAGTTTATGCGGATAATCTTGTGACAAAGCTTAAATTGAAATTGGGTTTTTATTTTCATAATAAGGCTTGCTTCCTGCGCATGGCTAGAAAGAAGCTTGTTGAGGACACTTTCTCTCTGTAATTGATTAAGGTGACTTGTTGTATATGCATGCAACCTCGTCAGTCTTACAGAGACTGGACTCTGTTAATCATGCATCCTTGCGCTTTATTACAAATACCAAGTCACTCACCCACCATTGCACATTGTACCAAATGCTAGGTTGGACCTCACTTTATATGCGCAGAAAGATACATTTGTATGTGTTCATCTACATAGCCCTTTTGAGGAAACTCTCTTTACCTCTGTAGTCTGGTCTCCTTCACCACCCGCAGTTACCATACCTGGTCTGCTAGGTGGTTGCTACTTAAAGTCCCCAGGACATTCACAGAATTAGGCAAGACTTCCTTCTCTTCTTCTGCACCAGACGCATGGAATAATCTACAATCCATGCTTCATCTAGATATGTTAGTGCCACTGAATGAATTTTAAATATTGATGAGATATTGATGGGAGACTATTGATGGGAGACTCTGTTATGGAGGAGTGCTTTTTTTAGGTTGGATAATGTTGTGGAATTGTATTTTTGTATGTTTTAATTCTGTCATGGATTGATCGTTGCTGCCTTCTTGGCCAGGTCTCCCTTGAAAAAAAGACCCTGGGTCTCAATGGGCTTTTCCTGGTTGAATAAAGGTTATGTAAATAAATAAAATATTGAATTGTTTTACTTGGGAAGCTATAGAAATGCATGTATTAATGTCTACAGTTGTTATTGTCATGTTTATTCTATTACAGACACCTTAAGGCATACTTTTACATTATAACATATGAGCTTCAAATAAAGAAAATACAAATTATAAATATATATACAGTATATACAGTACCAGTCAAAGGTTTGGACAAACCTACTCATTCAAGGGTTTTTCTTAATTTGTACTATTTTCTATTATGTAGAAAAATAGTGAAGACATCAAAACTATGAAATAACACATATGGAAACATGTAGTAACCAAAGAAGTGTTAAACAAATCGAATATATTTTATATTTGAGATTCTTAAAAGTAGCCACCCTTCGCCTTGATGACAGCTTTGCACACTCTTGGCATTCTCTCAACTAGCTTCACCTGGAATGGTTTTCCAACAGTCTTGAATTAGTTCCCACATACCCTGAGCACTTGTTGGCTGCTTTTTCTTCATTCTGCAGTCCAATTCTTCTCAAACCATCTCAATTGGGTTGAGGTCGGATGATTGTGGAGGCCAGGTCATCTGATACAGGATTTTAAAAGGGAAATAGATATACGAGCAATCAGAAGCAGAAGGATAACGGTGATTGGTCCGTTATCCGGTGATTAGTTCTGTTATCGTGTCTCTGAATAGCCAACCAATGGGCTTAAAGGTCTCACCTGTTTGTTGTCGCAGGAACTTTATAGAGCTATGACCACAAAACGCAGCTGCTACTGTAGCTAACGTTTGCAAACCACTAGCCATACATGTGTAGCTAGTTATACATGCACCACACTGATTGAAACTTTTGGTGCAGTTCAAATATGTTTGCAAATAAGATAGACAGCTAGAAGACACTGTGGCCAGCTATAGCTCGGTGGCTAACTAAAGCCAGCTAGCTAGTTAGGTGACTAACGCTAACTAAAGCCAGTTAGCCAATCAGCTTAGCTAGCTAGTTACCATGCCAGCTAGCTACAACCAAATCTTTTTAATAACTGCTACAGCTGTCAAGGCTAGCTACCTAGCAAAATACACTAGTTAAAAAATCAAGCTCGACAACATTGTGAAAAGCTACGTCCACGTTGGTTGCTTAGGTAACTAGCTAGTTAGGAAGTTAAAGGGGTGCTTGAGTCTTGTTGGATCGCAAACGTTTCACTATTGTTATTCTGCCATTGTTTTCGGCAAGATACAGGTAGCTACCCTAGCTACTTACATGTAGCTAGCTAGTTACCTATCATCTTTGACTGGAATCATGGCTTGTCGACTGACGGAAGATGAGCTTGATGAACAGTTCGAGCAATTTTTGAAAGAGGAGTATATCGTTACTGCAGACACGATAGTGGCACTATGTCTTTAATTCTGGGTGTTCATAGCTATAGCTGAAGTTACTCACTAATTACTCTGCCCTTCTTTATATCCACACCAAAGATACTGATAACCAGCCTTTTCCTCTGTGTCCATACTACTATGCATTCACTCAACCAACTAGCTAGATGGATACTTTAACCTAATCACCATTGAATTGTATTTAGTCTGTTTCAGATGACTCGGTGGATTTGGGTGGCAGTGTTAAGCGCTCCAGTGTTCTGGACAACCTGGGCAGAGCCTCTCAGAAACCACCACCAAAGAAGACATCAGCTGTCCCTGTGGCATGGTGGCAGGAGGAGGAGGACAGCGAAGAGACACCTGGCAGAGGTAAGCTAAGCCAGGGATGTGTAGGTTGATGTGCTTCAGTTCAGTTAGGATTCTCTCTCTCTCTCTGTGTTTGTGTGTGTGTGCGTGCTTGTCATTTTGGTTCATTCTCCGTGTATGTATCTTTGTGCTTGTGTGTTTCATGACATGCTGTCAGGTTATAATGTCTTTAGAGGGACACTGTGACTCTGTGCTGATTTCTCATCTGCTTTGTTATTCCTGGAACATCTGTTGCATTTCATTTCACCATCATAACATGTCCATCATAACCTGTTCCCTGCTGCTACTCCCCTGATAATTATGGTTTGACTCATTTCATGAGTTCATCTTTGATTGGTTTACATTCATGACGCATTTGTATATCAGTCTTGTTCTCTGGCCCCCACCTTCTTTTCTCCTTTCTCTTCCATCTCCTCTTTCCTTCCACCTGTCCCCAGCAGAGGCTGCCAAACGCAGGTTCACTAAACCCAAAAACCCCAAGCAGCAGGCTGTGGTGAAAACTCAGGAGGATGAGAGTGAGAGTAGCCCAATAAAAAGCACCCCTCAGGGTATAGGAATCACTACTGTAACCCATAGTTCCTTAGGGCCACCCAATGGCACATTGTCTCTCCATCATTGGTGTAAGGACAGTGACATGCTGCCAACCTTCACTTTCTCTCATTAGCTTTAGTCCTGCCCTCTAACCTCTCCTTTGCTATATTTGTGTTGTTTTTTTTTGCCTTAGATCTTCTCTTCCTCCAAGCTAACCCTTAAATATGTCTAGCTCACAATTAGTAGTTCTCTCCTTTTGCCCACCTAACCATGCATGTACTCTTTGAGGTTGTCCCTTTCCCTGAGATCCTTTTATTTGTGTGTACAGAACATGATTCCTTTTTCATCTTTATCTACCCTCTTATCTTCCTACTTCATGCTGCTCCTTGGTTAGCTGTCACAGTGGAAGCACCCACAAGGCCCACCCCCAAACCTTGCAGCAAAGCTCTGGATAGGCTCAGTCAGCTGCACAAGATCCATGGAACCAATCAGGATGCTTCTTCTCACATTGCTGCAGGGCCGGAAAATAACAGCCCAGAACACGATGCCTCCCACTCTGCCAGGCAGTTACCCCTCCCACGAATGAGAGCAACCATAATGCATCAGGAGAGAGGAGTCCTGAGGGGAGTGCCTCCGTCCGTGACACACCAGTGGACAGTCACTGCAGCGATAGTGACTCACAGGATCTTGAAGATGGTAAAGTCGTAGTAGCTAGACTAGAGACAAATCTCCAAAACCCTGGTAGACTAGTAGTTAGACTAGTATGGCATAATGATAGTAGCAAGAGACAGATCCAAACCTGGTAGACTAGTAGTTCGACTAGTATGGTATAATGATACTAGCTACAGACAGATCCAAACCTGATAGACCAGTAAGGCTGTACAGTCGTGGCCAAAAGTTTTGAGAATGACACAAATATACATTTTCACAAAGTCTGCTGCCTCAGTTTGTATGATGGCAATTTGCATATACTCCAGAATGTTATGAAGAGTGATCAGATGAATTGCAATTAATTGCAAAGTCACTCTTTGCCATGCAAATTAACTGAATCCCCCAAAAACATTTCCACTGCATTTCAGCCCTGCCACAAAAGGACCAGCTGACATCATGTCAGTGTTTATCTCATTAACACAGGTGTGAGTGTTGACGAGGACAAGGCGGAGATCATTGGAGATCACTGTCATGCTGATTGAGTTCGAATAACAAACTGGAAGCTTCAAAAGGAGGGTGGTGCTTGGAATCATTGTTCTTCCTCTGTCAATCATGGTTACCTGCAAGGAAACACGTGCCGTCATCATTGCTTTGCACAAAAAGGGCTTTCACAGGCAAGGATATTGCTGCCAGTAAGATTGCACCTAAAACAACCATTTATCGGATCATCAAGATCTTCAAGGAGAGCTGTTCAATTGTTGTGAAGAAGGCTTCAGGGCGCCCAAGAAAGTCCAGCAAACACCAGGACTGTCTCCTAAAGTTGATTCAGCTGCGGCATCGGGGCACCACCAGTACAGAGCTTGCTCAGGAATGGCAGCAGGCAGGTGTGAGTACATCTGCACGCACAGTGAGGCGAAGACTTTTGGAGGATGGCCCGGTGTCAAGAAGGGCAGCAAAGAAGCCACTTCTCTCCAGGAAAAACATCAGAGACAGACTGATATTCTGCGAAAGGTACAGGGATTGGACTGGGGTAAAGTCATTTTCTCTGATGAATCCCCTTTCCGGTTGTTTGGGGCATCCGGAAAAAAGCTTGTCCGGAGAAGACAAGGTGAGCGCTACCATCAGTCCTGTGTCATGCCAACAGTAAAGCATCCTGAGACCATTCATGTGTGGGGTTGCTTCTCAGCCAAGGGAGTGGGCTAACTCACAATTTTGTCCTAAGAACAAAGCCATGAATATAGAATGGTACCAACACATCCTCCGAGAGCAACTTCTCCCAACCATCCAGTAACAGTTGGTGACGAACAGTGCCTTTTTCAGCATGATGAAGCACCTTGCCATAAGGCAAAAGTGATAACTAAGTGGCTCAGGGAACAAAACATTGATATTTTGGGTCCATGGCCAGGAAACTCCCCAGACCTTAATCGCACTGAGAACTTGTGGTCAATCCTCAAGAGGCGGGTGGACAAACAAAAACCCACATATTCTGACAAACTCCAAGCATTTATTATGCAAGAATGGGCTGCCATCAGTCAGGATGTGGCCCAGAAGTTAATTGACAGCATGCCAGGGCGGATTGGAGAGGTCTTGAAAAAGAAGTGCCAGGGTCTCCCGGGTGGAGCAGTGGTCTAAGGCACTGTTATGGGATTTTTATGAATAATGACTAAATTATGTATAGATTTAACGTAGAACTATAACTAACAGAATTATATCCTGTCTGATGAAGAATGTTTGTCCATAAGAAAGAGGGACTGTTAGCAGGCAAGGAACTGTGGCAGACAACTTGTGACCACTGTGGAACTGATAACAGGGAAGGAAGTCTCCCCACCCAGGGAGGGGAGAAACCTTGGGCTTGTAGTAGATTGTATAACAGGTGGCAGGCTATGTATGAGAAGGAGAAGACTTGTGAACTATATTGTCATTGTAATAGAGGAGGAGGGACAGTTATGACAAAATGTGAGGTATATAAACCAATGTACAGGAAATGATCCGCAAAGCGCTCTTGTAAATACATTTTCTGACTATTGTGGCTGGGCCTCCGTCTGATTAATTTCAACCAGTTTCTTACAAATTCTGGGTTTCAGGCTGAGTAATTAATTCAATTGAGTATTATGAACACTGAGAACAAAATTCTCGTGACAGGCACTGCATCGCAGTGCTAGCTGTGCCACCAGAGACTCTTGGTTCGAGCCCAGGCTCTGTCGCAGCCGGCCGCGACCGGGAGGTCCATGGGGCGACGCAAAATTGGCCTAGCGTCGTCCGGGTTAGGGAGGGTTTGACCGGTAGGGATATCCTTGTTTCATCGCGCACTAGCGACTGGATGCGCACTGTGTTAAGAAGCAGTGCGGCTTGGTTGGGTTGTGTTTCGGAGGACGCATGGCTCTCGACCTTCGTCTCTCCCGAGCCTGGAGTTGTAGCGATGAGACAAGACAGTAACTACTAACAATTGGATACCATGAAATTGGGGAGAAAACGGGGTTAAAAAAATAAATGTTTAAAGGGTCAACACTGCAAATATTGACTCTGCATCAGCTTCACGTAATTGTCAATAAAAGCCTTTGACACTTATGAAATGCTTGTAATTATACTTCAGTAATCCATAGTAACATCTGACAAAAATATCTAAAGACATTGAAGCAGCAAACTTTGTGACACAAATATTAATTTTCATTCTCCAAACTTTTGGCCACGGCTGTAGTCTCGTGCTGCCACACTTCCCAGACCTGTATCCACATTACAAAGGTGGAAATCAAGGTTTTTATAACTGAAACCATGATGACCCATGATTTTAGTGAAACCTGGATTTAAAACATACTGTTTACTCTCTTTGTCTCCTTGTCACTTCATTTCGTATGTTTTTGTTTTCCTCTGCTAATGGAGCGGTGTAAATAAGCAGTGACCTTAAAAGCATAGCATTGGAAAAAATAAAGAACTTTCTGGACCTCAAGGGCAGTTGTTATGGTTACTGGTGCTAAATCCGGTCATGTTCTTTCACCGCCAGACAGTTCAGTGTGTCAATGCGAGCTGTGATTCTGTGCTTCTAGCAAACTATCCTGCCATTAGTTTTAGCACTTTATTTGGGCAAAAATTATTCCCAACTGCTTTTACTAGTCTAACTCTGGAGAGGCTGATAGATTGGCTCTTGTTGTTTTTACTGTAACCAGTGCTTATTTTCCATTCTGTAAATATCACAATGATCATTCAGTGCTGAAATGGAAAAGTTAATCTCACCATGGCAAAACAGGCCTCACTTAGGTAAAAAAAAAATCTACCTTTTTATCTTGACAGCTATTCGTATTGCAAGACCATTTGAATATTTATGACGATATGGAGCTTTTCTACAGTACCCTCCCTCCAGTAGACTGACAGCAAGTGGTTGTGGAGCTGAGATCAAAGTTAGCTCTACTGCTCTGTCTTCTCTCTTCTGTGTGTGCTGTTCCCCTCTTAAATGGACCGCATGGCCTTTGAGGGGCTCTGCAGGCCTGTATACCCCAGGAAGTCAATCTCTTGTGAATGATAAAACACAGAGCTAATGAGCCACATTACCATAGTGGGGTTTCAAACACGGTCTGGAATATTGACAGCTTGGTGTCCTCATGGATGGACTCCTTTTTAGCTCTTTCAAAAAAATCTCATTACATCAAGTCCTGTGCTGAGCTGTCTGACCACAGTACGGCCTATACAACAACCACAGGTCCTCTTTCGATTCAGGAAGTAGCCTGAAGCAAGAGCAATTTCTGTTTCCTGTAATTACCTGAATTGAACGGTCCAATATTTTCTTTCTCAGGATTGCTGGGATCTGAGAAGACGTTCCGTAAGTCTCTGAGAAGATCCCAGCCCATCCAGGAGGAGGAAGAGGAGCTGCAGCATCAGGGAGTAGAGAGGGGTTCAGAGGAGGAGGGGGGGGGGCAGAGCCTGTCATCTTCAGCAAAGACAGTCTGCAGCCTGAGGGTGTCTGCTCTGGTGAGATGGATAGCTACTCTATATGATGTCACCAGATCTAGCTCAATCCATTGCTAACCTGACATCAGGGTAGTGACATGAAAGCAGCTGTACGTGCCACATTTAAACTATTTTACTTTAAACTGTCTGAAAAAAGCAATGGTTGAAAGATGTCTGTCTGTGTCTGTCTGTGATTGTGTCTACCCAGACTCTGTGATGGCGTCCGGACCAGGTCAGACCGCTGCAGTTGGTCTTGGTCTGGGCATGGACAGCCTGGAGGAGGAAGAGATGAAGGCCACCTGGAGGGAGGTGCGTCCTCCACCGTAGACTACTCCAGACTCAACAAAGATCTGCATTCCACCAGCGCCTCCACCACAGCTACCACCCTTGGGTATCTATGACACTCCGCGGAGCTAAGGGGGATGTTGTCTCTACACAATGGTCTCAGGTCGATTTTGCATTTCCACTTTCGAGTGGTTAAGGTTAGGATTTTGTGACGACAAGCTGATCCTAGATTTGTAACTAGGGGCATCTTTATTCTGGAGCATGACACTCCGAGTCGCCCCAGGCCTAGCTGTAGCTGCCTTTTGAAGCCACTGCTAGGATTGTCCCAAGGAGACCCTCAGTGTTGCAGACAGTGGCTGGGTAAGGTCATTACTGTCACTCCCAGCGTGTGATCTGTGAATGACACTTGTTCTGCTGTTTCTCCAGGAAATCAGAGGCAGCTGTGGCGGGGGTCGATCAGAGAGAGGAGGAGAAAGCTATGGAGTCTGACAGACTCTCCCCAGGTAGGACAGATGATGCAATTATAGAATTAGGAATTATAATTTAATTTAATAGGATGTCTATGCTCACACTACTCCAGACCCTGCTTGGTTCAATAGGTTTTGTTTTCTTTCAAATACTTTGAAGTTGGGAGTGGTTTGCGCATTAGCTGATGATGCCTGTTGCAACTGAACCAACGGAAAGCTCAATCAATTGCAGTTAAGGTATTTGAAAGGAAACAAATCCTATCTGAACCGATGTCTGTTGTCATTTACAGTGGCACTCTGTTAGACAAGTACTTGCACATACCTCATCTGTATGATTGCAGCTCGTCAGTGAATCTGTCATTCTGTCTGTGCCTGCTGCAGCCTCCAACCACTAAAGTGAGGATGAGCACTTCAAAGATGAGGTCATTGAGGAGCTGAGAAATTGGGTGAGACTAGGTTTTATGCGAGTCTGGTTTGAAAATGTAGTCATTTAGTTCTAATAACGCTTTGTAAGGAAGTGATTTGAACCAGAGGTTTAAACCGAAAGTTGATTGTAATTGCGTCATGTAGAATTGCCCCATGATGAGTTGTAAGCAGGAGTTGTTCGTGCTGCTCACGTGCTAATCACTCTGGGTTAAAAAGACACAGTTTATAAAGGCAATAAGGCATTCAGCAGTTATCCCAGCTCTCTCTCAAGAGGTAGAGTGAGAAGAAGGGATCTTTAATGGTCTTGTCTGTGATTGGCTGAATATGTGGTGGGCGACGGACTACATGGCTCTTTTGTTTTGCTCATCTCGTTATGTTCTCTCTCTTTCTTTCAGAAGCCTAGAAGGCCTGCCATGCTCACCAAAGGTATTATAAACCAATGTCCATTTTTCTTTTCTGGGTCAGAGTGGGTTTTTAAGTCAGCACGAGTATGTGTTTTCAAGTTTTATTAGCCCTATGTACTGCATATACATGGTTTACACCATCCAACAAAATGTTTCCTTGCAGTTACCTTCTCGACAATGCAACAACAATAATAAAATTAATGAATACGAACCTAAAGTAGATGGCTTAGTAGAATAGAATTAACATTTTAGAATAAGTATAATACAGGAAGGCACAATATTTCCATGTGTTTTGGGGAAAGGGGGATTGGGAGGTCTTTAGTGTTTGTGTTAGTGCTGCACGATATACCAAACGTCGGTACTCTTTCGACACTAGAACATAGAAAAGCGTTTCAGTACTAGAATTCTTGTTACTATCGGTACTTCTGTCAAATGTGTGTCACGTCATCTACTGATAGATACAGACTTGATCCTCTTTCAATCAGCCGATGTTCCCTTGTAGCGCGAGGGCACTTTGCCTGCTCCTCTTACTCATTGCTAGCCTGTCCTGAGGAATCGCTGCACAGAAGTTAACACTTAACATTGACATGCTTTGTTGCATTATTTAACTGTTAATTACTGTTAGCAAAACAATGTCTATTACAGGCTAGAACACTTTACAATGCAAGAAGATACCTTTTGTAGGCTAACTTGCCTTGCTAGCTTACAGCTGAAGCTAACATCAATTCACTACCCTAGTACCTTGTTTGTGATATGAAGATATTGCTGGCTTCAAAGCTGGTTCTCCCCAAAAACGTTATTCATTCACGTCGTCTCTCCCACCCCTCCGTCTCTCTCAGTCAGTTAAGATCATTTTTGCTCAAGCATTATGGAAAGCCCCTTGGGTCTTTGCGTGTCGAAAAGATACACGTCAACTTTTTTGACACGCAAAGACCCAAATGCCGTTCCATAGAGCCTCGAACAGCCCACACTTTTCTAAAAGAAATGCAAATGTTGATCAGTACAATAAAATACATCTC
Source organism: Salvelinus fontinalis (assembly GCF_029448725.1). NCBI lineage: Eukaryota > Metazoa > Chordata > Actinopteri > Salmoniformes > Salmonidae > Salvelinus > Salvelinus fontinalis. The sequence goes on along the minus strand of NC_074670.1, from coordinate 21,452,200 downwards.
AAATGGAATGGAAACTGATTGTTTTTCATCTGTAGCCCCATGAAATCAGCCCAAACAAGCTCAATAACTCAATACATGCACACACTCTTTTGCTTCATCTTATTGCTTATCCAGTTCAGTTTTCTGTGACTGGCTAATACGCCTTCTTTTTTTGCTATGGTATCATTTTGGTATTGACTATCTGATAAGGGAGTTATATGCTTAAAGGTAATGATTAAAGAATCCCACCCTGAAACATAACTAATTAGTGATTATTAGTTTATGCAGCATGTATAATGAATGATTCAAGTACTAAACGTAAGTCCAATAATGTTTGTTAGAGGTGTGTGTGTGTGTGTGTGTGTGTGTCTAAGAAAATATCGAGAACAATTCAACTGTGTTTGACCCAACCTGGCTAAAACTCTGAGAAAGTTATGATAGGACAGGGAGTCCTTTTCAAGGTTCCTCTAATCTCGGGGGAATGGAACTGTCGGCTTGGTAGTGATAAACAGTGGTGAGAACTCACCTACTGTTTGTGTGTATGTATGTGCGTAGGATATCTACTGTTTGTGTGGAAGTATGTGCGTAAGTAGGGAGTCAGTTATAAAATGGATGTCTTTGTATTATGGACTTCAGAACGTTCTCGTGAATAAACTGTACGAACCTTTTGCATAAGCTGAGTCTTTGTCTAATTATTATTAAACCCATAGTCTTACAAACACTTGTGTGGGTTGTGGACACAGTATGTATATACAGTGTCTCTGGTTCCTCTAACACTACCCCTGTTTCACAGGCATGTGATTTATCCTGATGAATCATTTTGTGCTTTTATGATACCATCTTCTATTGATACAATATTGAAACTGACCTACCACTAAAATCAATATTCTATTTGTCCTGATCACATAATTTCCTGGTGTAAGTCTCCCTCCATGATTCTCTGGACTCGACCGTTGAACTCCTGCCCGCTGGAGCGGACAGTGACACCAGGGAGGAACCAGGGATGAACTAGGGAGCGGAGGAGTCCATAGAGAAGGCACTAGCAGGTGAGACCAGACTAGACAGGCTGTCAGTCAGGTTCTACTGGATGTAGCTATCTAAACATAGTGAAAACAGAGATGACTTTGGACCATCTGTGTCAGTTTGGTGGTGGCGGATGATGGTGAACCTGGTGGTGTTCCTGTGTCGGCTGTGTAGCACAGTCGTATGGCCAGAGTGGGGCCAGTGAGATGGGGCTTTCTGGAGGACTCAGACCATCATCACCACCCTTCATCGCCAGTCAGGAGGGAGAGGAGGAGGAAGAGCAGTCCTGTTCCTGTCTCTCCCTCTGTACCTGAGCTCTCCAGAGGAACACTACTAGCACCAGTCTCCACCACAGAGTCAGGTTGGTCAGCCTCCACCACTGATATGTCTGTGGTGAACCTGTCAAGTAAATAGACTATGGTTTTCAATCAAAACTAACTGCAGATTCACACATGTCCATCCTTATTCTGACAAGATGGTACATTTGAAGTTGTAAGATTGTGTTGAGGTGTTACAAATGGACTTGAACTTCTGATTGATTCATGACTGATTGATTGACTTCGATGTGTTTTCTCAGAGCTGCCCACTGCAGAGGAGCTGATGCGTCCCATCCGACCAGACAGCATGGACGACACCAGAGGCTCCACTCTGCAGCCTGCTAGGTGAGTCTACAGCTGTCTGTCACATGACTGTAGTAGGGATGAACAACAGACACTGTCTGGAATGTACAAAATGGAGTGGGAAAACGTTAACATGAGCTGTATGTTCACAGTGGGACCCAGCTCAGCCCAGAGAAGACTGGCCAGTCCTTAATCCATAGATCCCATGAGTCATGCCCAAGACGCTCAGCAGAGCCAGACACTCCTCTGGCCTCCCCAGGCCCCATCCCAGAAGCATCGGAGAGGAGGTACAGAAGCTGATGTCACAGGATCAGGACAGCTCCTCCCCTGAACTGACCTCCACTCAACTCAGCAACAAGAAAAGCCAGCAGGTAAGGGACGGGAATGGAGCCCTTGTTAATAAGCACTAAACCCTACCATAAATAACCACACTGATTCAGGCTTTCACGCCTACCTGAACTGTTTCCACATTACATAGCCATTGCTCCGACATGGCTCATTCTAATATTTATATATTTCTTAATTCCATTATTTTACCTCTAGATGTGTGTATTGTTGTGAATTGTTGGTTACTACTGCACTGTTAGGAACACAATAATTTCACTAGACCCGCAATAACATCTGCTAAATGTGTGTATGTGACCAATAACATTTGATTTGTTTTGCATCAAAGGTGATTATCATTTACAATGTAGACGGTGACATGGCAATGATTTGTATATTGACAATATCATATTTCGCAGAGGTTCCTGGACGCTCTACGGTAGCTGGTCCCTTCACATTCTCTTTGAGGAAGACTTATGTTACCCCTGGCAGAGGTAGACTTGGAGAGTAAACCGTCAGCTGTGGCCACCAGGACCTCGGAAGCTAGGAAATCTTGTCCTACCAGACCTGGAGCTGCAGCCAAGTTCCTCTCCTCTAACCCAGAGGAAGCATCTTAGCCAGACAACATACCAGAGCCTCAGCCCCCTCCTCTCAGAGAGAGAGATAAAGGTAGGAGAAAAATAACTCCTCACACATTGACAACCAAAGCTAGTAAGTGTAGTGTAAGTGTGCTTAAAAAAATATCTGTTGTATCTAGAGGTCGACCGAGTATGACTTTTCAACGCCGATACCGATTATTGGATGAACAAAAAAAGCCGATAACAGTTAATCGGACAATTTTATTTGTATTTTCTTATATATATTTTATTTATTTATTTTTGTGTTTATTTATTTTTTGTCATTTTTTATTTTTTTATTTTTAATCATTTTTTGTATTATTATTTGTATTATTTTTATTTTATTTTATTTATTATTATTATTATTTATTTGTAATAATGACAATTACAACAATACTGAATGAACACTTTTATTTTAACTTAATATAATACATCAATAAAATCAATTTAGCCTCAAATAAATAATGAAACATGTTCAATTTGGTTTAAATAATGCAAAAACCAAGTGTTGGAGAAGAAAGTAAAAGTGCAATATGTGCCATGTAAAAAAGCTAACGTTTAAGTTCCTTGCTCTGAACATGAGAACATATGAAAGCTGGTGGTTCCTTTTAACATGAGTCTTCAATATTCCCAGGTAAGAAGATTTAGGTTGTAGTTATTATAGGAATTATAGGACTATTTCTCTCTATACCATTTGTATTTCATATACCTTTGACTATTGGATGTTCTTATAGGCACTTTAGTATTGCCAGTGTAACAGTATAGCTTCCATCCCTCTCCTCGACCCTACCTGGGCTCGAACCAGGGACACATCGACAACAGCCACCCTCGAAGCATCGTTACCCATCGCTCTACAAAAGCCGCTGCCCTTGCAGAACAAGGGGAACAACTACTTCAAGGTCTCAGAGCAAGTGACGTCACCGATTGAAACGCTATTAGCGCGCACCCCGCTATCTACCTAGCCATTTCACATCAGTTACACCAGCCTAATCTCGGGAGTTGATAGGCTTGAAGTCATAAACAGCTCAATGCTTGAAGCACAGCGAAGAGCTGCTGGCAAACGCACGAAAGTGCTGTTTGAACGAATGCTTACGAGCCTGCTGCTGCCTACCACCGCTCAGTCAGACTGCTCTATCAAATATCAAATCATAGACTTAATTATAACATAATAACACACAGAAATACAAGTCTTAGGTCATTAATATGGTAAAATCCGGAAACTATCATTTAGAAAACAAAACATTCATTCTTTCAGTGAAATACGGAACCGTTCCTAAATATTCCTGTTACATTGCACAACTTTCAATGTTATGTCATAATTACGTAAAGTTCTGGCAAATTAGTTCGCAACGAGCCAGGCGGCCCAAACTGGTGCATATACCCTGACTCTGCGTGCAATGAACGCAAGAGAAGTGACACAATTTCCCTAGTTTAATATTGCCTGCTCACCTGGATTTCTTTTAACTAAATATGCACGTTTAAAAAATATACTTCTGTGTATTGATTTTAAGAAAGGCATTGATGTTTATGGTTAGGTACATTCGTTCAACGATTGGGCTTTTTTCGCAAATGCGCTTTTGTTAAATCATCCCCCGTTTGGCGAAGTTGGCTGTCTTTGTTAGGAAGAAATAGTCTTCACACAGTTCGCAACGAGCCAGGCGGCCTAAACTACTGCATATACCGTGACTCTGTTGCACAGAACACAATTTCCCTAGTTAAAACAAATTAATGTTAGCAGGCAACATTAACTAAATATGCAAGTTTAAAAATATATACTTGTGTATTGATTTTAAGAAAGGCATTGATGTTTATGGTTAGGCCCACATTGGTGCAACAACAGTACTTTTTTCGCAAATGCGCTTGTTAAATCACCCGTTTGGCGAAGTAGGCTATGATTAAATGATAAATTAACAGGCAATCATGTGTAGTTAACTAGTGATTATGTTAAGATTGATTGTTTTTTTATAAGATAAGTTTAATGCTAGCTAGCACCTTACCTTGGCTCCTTGCTGCACTCGCATAACAGGTAGTCAGCCTGCCACGCAGTCTCCTTGTGGAGTGCAATGTAATCGGCCGTGATCGGTTTCCTAAAATGCAGATTACCGATTGTTTTGAAAACTTGAAATTGGCCCTAATTAATCGGCCATTCCGATTAATCGGTCGACCTCTAGTTGTATCAGAGTTAGAACTATATCTAAGTAGTATAGCACATAACAGTAGTACAGTATAATTCATAACACTAACATTTACCACATGTTGCTGTGTGGTTGTACTCCTGATTCAGACTAATGTTGCTATGTGGTTGTACTCCTACCAGGTCCAGCCTGTGGTGGTCTGATGGTGGGTGTCAGTCCTTCGCTGCCTTAATGTTGGCTACATGTTGATGTGTGGATGTTCTTTAGGTCCAGACTGTGGTCTGAGGGTGAGCAGTGAGCTGGTGGCGGGGGTTCAGTCCTTTGCTGCCTTCCTCCAGCAGCAACATCAGATGAAGACGAGAGGTCGCCAGGATACCAGTCACACGGGTCTCCTGGGAAACCAAAGGTCAACAGGAAGCCAGCCAGACTCAGGAGACTGAGTGTCCATCAGAGAGGAAAGTAAGTCAACATACTGGAGTAGTTTTTCAGTCTGTGGTGCATCAAGTTCCTTCATCAGTGTGCTGCAATTTCTTTTCAGATAAGTATGACTTTTTCTCCATTCACCTGGTCAAATGATCGGGGTGTGACTTCTACTTTGTTGAGTTGTCCAACCCAGCTGATTGCTCCTTGCTCTATCATAAGTCTGATGGACTGATTTTAGTTTGGATCTTATGTAGTCTCAGGGATGCAAATTAGTCACCTTTCGGCAAAATTCGCCCTTTTGTCCAAATTAAGTGACCTACATGATTCGTGTAGATCCGATGAACGATATCGAAGAGGTAAACTTTAGGTGAGAAGCCTGACCATGGAGACAGGGGTTAGAAGGTGATGAAGCGACTTATAGAGCTGTAACCGAAAAACAACTGATATTTTGAATTTCTTTTTCTTTTTAATTTATTTTATTTATTTTTAATTTATTTTTTTTCCAAGCTGTTTAAAAGCACAGTCAACTTAGTGTATGTAAACTTCTGACCCACTGGAATTGTGATACAGTGAATTATAAATGAAATAATCTGTCTGTGAACAATTGTTGGAAAAATACTTGTGTCATGCACAAAGTAGATGTCCTAACCGACTTGCTAAAACTATAGTTTGTTAAAAGTTCTCTAGGATAGGGGGCAGCAAATTCACTATTGGATAAATAGCGTGCCCAATTTCAACTTCCTTCTACTCATCCCCAGAATATAAGATATGCATATTATTAGTAGATTTGGATAGAAAACACTCTGATGTTTCTAAAACTGTTTGAATCATGTCTGTAAGTATAACAGAACTTATGTAGCAGGCAAAACCCCGAGGACTAACCATTAATATTTTTAATTTTTTAAGTCACTGTCTGTTCAATGAGTTTTCATTGGAATACTGGATTTCTAATCACCCTGTTTTCAGTTCCTACCGCTTCCACTGGATGTCACCACTCTTTGGAAATAGGTTGAGGTCATTCCTTTGTTCAATGAAGAAGTGAGGCCACCTGGAAACAGTGTAAAGTCATGTGTACTGTTTGAGAGTTGCCGTTAGTTTGTTGATCTCCTGTATTGAAAACAGATAGACCCGTCTTCAATTTGATCGATTATTAATGTTTACAAATACCATAAGTTGTATTCTAAAAGTAATTTGAAATGTTTTGGCAAAGTTTAGAGGTAATTTTTGAGATATTTTGTAGTGACTTTTTTTTGTTTTTGTTTTTTTTTTGTAGTGACTTTGCGCAAATTGGAAGCTGTTTTTTTCTGGATCAACCGCGCCAAATAAATGGACAATTTGGATATATATGGATGGAATTAATCGAACAAAAGGACCATTTGTGATGTTTATGGGACATATTTGAGTGCCAACAAAATAATCTCGTCAAAGGTAAGGCAGGATTTATATTTTATTTCTGTGTTTTGTGTCGTGCCTGCAGGGTTGAAATATGCTACACTCTCTTTGTTTACTGTTGTGCTATCATCAGATAATAGCATCTTATGCTTTCGCCGAAAAGCCTTTTTGAAATCTGACATGGTGGCTCGATTCACAACGAGTGTAGCTTTAATTTGGTATCTTACACGTGTGATTTAATGAAAGTTTGATTTTATATCATTTTTTAAAATTTGGTGCTTTACATTTTCCCTGGCTATTGGCCAAGTGGGACGGTAGCGTCCCACATATCCTAGAGAAGTTATTAACAAGAAATTTGTGGAGTGGTTGAAAAACGAGTTTTAATGACTTCAACCTAAGTGTATGTAAACTTCGGACTTCAACTGTATCATTTTTTTTTTTTTTTTTTTTTTTTTTGGGGAGGGTTTGGATCAGCATAATATTGCGGAAAGAATGTTGCTTCCAATGTAATTGTCTGCATCATTTCCAATCCCCCCTATTTTTTGGGGTAAATATATATATCCATTCACGTATGCATACATATACACATATATACATACACATACCTACATAGACATACATACTTTTTTTAAAGAGTATACCTTTATTATTATTCCCCGCAAACCCTACCACCGATCCCCCAATTGGAGTAAACTGATAAACATTTCTGTTTTTACCTTCAATTTATACATCTTATACACATTTTACAGACACAGTCTACTTTATAATAGTTCTCTCTTGTTTGTTCTTAGTCCTTCCTCTATTTCTGTTGTCCATCCAGTTTGATTTCCACTTGTAACTGTGCTATTTCACAATAGCTCCGCACCTATACACATTTCACAGATCCCGTATGCCCTACATTGTTTATCTTGTTATTAGTCCCACCCTTCAGCTCCACTCAACCTTTCCCATCTATCTTCCAACATCATCCATTTCGGATTTTTATTTGCCATATATTTTTCAACTGTGCTGTGATGCTTCACAAAAGATTTGAATCTTCCTATTCTCATAGCTTCCACGGATTGTAAATTAAAAATAAACATTTTTGCTAAAATAATTATTATATTATTGATTGATTGACTATGGCTTTTCAAATCCCCCAGTATTGCTATCTGTAGCGTTAGTTCTACGCAAATGTTGCAATTCTTCAACCATTCCTGTACCTGTGACCAAAAACGAGCTACATGCGGACAATACCAAAATAAATGGTCTAATGACTCTGCCTCCTCACAGCAGAATCTACAGAGCTGGGAAGATTGTATCCCCCATATATATAACATTCTATTAGTTGCAAGAATTTTGTACAATAATTTAAATTGAAAAATTCGAAGTTTTGAATCCGGCGTTGTTTTGCGTATCAATTCATAAACCATGTGCCATGGAATGGGTACATCGAAAATCTCTTCCCAACTATTTTGCAATTTATATGGCACAGCTGTAAGTTTTTTGGTCCTTAAATGAAATTGGTATATGTTTTTATTTATCACACTTTTCTTTAACCATTTATGTTCTTTAATATAAGGCCGACATACAAGTTCCTTACTTTTATCCCCTTCCACCTGCCTCTTCCATTTTTGTGGTAATGCCGCAATTAATTGGTTGTAATTTTGGGTAGAGCAGACATTTCCATATGTCTGTGTTAGCTGCATGTGTGACATTACTCCACCAGTCCTATTCATGATATCATTCACAAAAATTATACCTTTTTTAAACATTTTTTCGATAAATACATTTTTTTTATCAATTACTATATTTGAATTTAACCACAAGATTTGTTGTACTATTTGTTCCGTCCTTTCAGGTGGATTAAACTGAAATTGCAACCAACTTTCTAAGGCTTGTTTAAAAAATAAAGATATTTTGGAAATTATTTCCTTTTCAAGCAACCGAAAGTGAGCAGGTGTAATCTGAATAAAGGGAAAAATGCCCTTCTTGAACATAGGATGAGACATTCGTACCAATCTACTAGAGAACCAGTTTGGATTTAAGTATAACTTTTGTATGACTGATGCCTTTAGTGAGAGGTCTAATGCTTTAATATTTAATAATTTCTGCCCTCCGAATTCATATTCGTTATATAAATAGGCCCTTTTAATTTTATCTGGCTTGCCGTTCCAAATAAAATTGAATATTTTTTGTTCATATAATTTAAAAAGCAGGTCACTAGGTGTAGGCAAAACCATAAGCAAATAGGTAAACTGTGATATGATTAAAGAGTTAATCAGGGTGATTTTCCCACAAATAGACAGGTATTTTCCTTTCCATGGTAGCAAGATCTTATCTATTTTTGCTAACTTTCTATAAAAATTTATTGGAGTGAGATCATTTCTTTCTTTTGGGATTTGTATACCGAGTATGTCCACATCACCGTCAGACCATTTAATTGGTAAACTACATGGCAATGTAAAATGTGTATTTTTTAGTGATCCAATACGTAATATGGTACATTTATCATAATTTGGTTTTAATCCAGAGAGGATAGCAAATGTATCTAGATCCTCTAAGAGGCCGTGGAGAGTTTCTAGTTGTGGTTTTAAAAGAAAACATGAATCATCAGCGTACAATGACACCTTAGTTTTTAGGCCCTGGATTTCTAATCCCTTAATATTAATGTTTGATCTAATTTTAACAGCTAACATTTCGATGGCAATAATAAATAGATATGCCGATAGTGGACAACCTTGTTTTACTCCTCTAGATAGTTTAAAACGTTCTGAGATGTAGCCATTATTTACTATTTTACACCTAGGGTTACTATACATAATTTTTACCCATTTTATAAGAGATTCCCCAAAATTGAAATATTCTAGGCATTTATATATAAACTCCAGTCGTACTTTATCAAAAGCCTTTTCAAAATCAGCTATGAAAACCAGGCCTGGTGTCCCCGATATTTCATAGTGTTCCATTGTTTCCAGTACTTGCCTTATATTATCTCCAATGTATCGTCCATGTAAAAAACCTGTCTGATTAGGATGAATAATATCTGACAAAACTTTTTTTATTCTACGCGCCAAGCATTTTGCTAGGATTTTTGCATCACAACACTGAAGTGTAAGAGGTCTCCAATTTTTAAAATGGACTGGATCTTTATATATACCACTTGGGTCCTGTTTCAGTAATAATGATATCACACCTTCTTGTTGCGTGTCTGATAATCTATCATTTATATAGGAGTGGTTAAAACAAGCTAATAATGGTCCTTTGAGTATATCAAAAAAATGTTTGTATACTTCCACTGGTATGCCATCCAGTCCTGGAGTTTTCCCATTCTTAAAGGCTCCAATTGCATCAAGTAGTTCCTCCTCTGTAATTAGGCCTTCACATGAGTCTTTCTGTACAGATGTTAATTTTACATTATTATTAGGGAAAAAATCCATACAATTAGTTTCAGTTAGTGGAGATGGAGGAGCCTGAAACGAAAATATATTCTTAAAGTACTTTACTTCCTCTTTCAAAATATCATTTGGTGAATCATGCGTGACTCCATCATTTGTAACAAGTTTTAATACGTTTTTTTTGGTAGCATTTCTATATTGACGATTGAAAAAGAATTTGGTGCATTTTTCCCCATATTCCATCCAGTTCGCTTTATTTTTGTAATATATTACACTGGATCTTTCTTGAATAAGTTCCTCCATTTCTTTTTGTTTTTCCTCTAACTTATTCTGTGCCTCTATGGTACCGTTTTTATTGTTATCTAACTGTACTGTTAGTCCTTCAATTTCCTTTGTTAATATGGACTCTTTTGATCGAAATTGCTTTTGTTTTATAGATGAGTACTGAATTGCATGGCCTCTAAAGGCACACTTAAAAGTGTCCCATACAATATGGGGATCTGCTGTACCTATGTTATGTCTAAAAAAGTCAGTTATAAATTCTTCTGTCCTAGTTCTAAACAATTTATCATCTAGTAGGCTTTGATTAAATTTCCAATATCCTCGCCCACGTGGAAATTCTGTAAGAGTAATATATATGCCAATTATGTGATGGTCCGACCGCATTCTGTCCCCTATCAAACACTTTTTAACTTTTGGTGCCAGAGAGAATGATATAAGAAAGTAGTCAAGGCGACTAGCTTGATTAAGCCTCCGCCATGTATATCTCACTAGGTCAGGGTATTTAAGTCTCCATATATCCACTAATTCCAATACATCCATGACATTCCTGATTTCCTTAAGTGTCTGAGGGTGATAGTTTGTAGTGTGATTTCCTTTCCGGTCCATAGAGGTATTTAAGACCGTATTAAAATCTCCCACTATAATAATAGAGTCTAGTGTTGCTTGTAGAGTTGATACATTCTTATATATATTGTCAAAGAAGCTTGGATCATCATTATTCGGACCGTATAGGTTAATAAGCCATATATGTTTATTGTCCAATAACATATTTAAAATAATCCATCTACCTTGAGGATCTGTTTGGACAAGTTGCACATTTGGATCAAAGTTATTATTAATTAAAACCATCACCCCTTTTGAATTTCTTTGCCCATGGGAGAAATATATTGTGCCCCCCCAGTTCTTTTTCCACAAAACTTCATCTAAAACTGTCGAATGGGTTTCCTGTAAACAGTAGATATTATAATCCTTCTCTTTTAGCCAGGTAAATACTGATCGTCTTTTCTTATTATCTGCTAAGCCATTACAATTGTAACTGGCTATACTTATTTCACCACTTACCATAATGAGACACACCTTTCAATTATTTTTATCAAAATATATGTTTGTAAACGTCCTATTAAAAAGTAACATAATGATTGAGTGTCTATATAGTTGTACCATGACATTTGCATCTCCACTAAGCAAACCTCCAATTGGTCCCCACTATTCCACCCGCCAAAAGCCCCCATCTCGAGTTGGGTTGTCATCCCAATGCCCGGCAGACCACCCCCGACCCCCCGCATCGCACAGCCCCGGAGCGACTGGGATCCATCCTTCGAAAAGTGCACACAGCACCATCCACCGAACCGAAGCAGATCCATTGCCAAATGCATTTCCATCGCCCTCACCTCGATTTTTATTACATATTGCTGTGAATCATCCTCTATAGTCCCTAACATCTTTTACTTCTTCCTTCGCAACAGTTGTGGGATACACACATACACCCACACACATTCAACCTCAAACTTTGAAAGTTTGAGGCAAGGGAGAAAGTGTGGTGGAACAAGTATTAGCATTGTTAAGTATCTTGTTAGCTGGATCGAATTCTTCGTTAGCTAGACAGAGAAATATTGAGCAACATTAGCCAACTTATCTGATCAAATCATTTAGTTAATGGTGTGAAAATTATCTTTCTGATAAAGTCAGATAGCTAACATTAGCTAGCTAACATTACAACATCAGATGAGCTAACATTAGTAACCTAACCAATTCACTGTACTATTAACTGGTATACCGCTCCTTGCCGTTCAAGTTATAACGCATTAGTTGCTTACTGGACCCTGGCAATCTGTGTGAAATGTTAACTAGCTAACGAACTAACCACTATCTGTTAACTAATGTTTCCCTCTACAGTATGTTGTACATTTTTAGAATGAGAGAATTAGGTGAAAATGAGGCATTGCTTGTTAAACAAGTGGATTCAGGGATCAAGTAAAGCTGGAGCTGGGCCTGGCTTAAACTGGATGCCACTATAGAGGTGAAAGGAACACCACATACTTTCCCTCTTTCTCACTTTACTGGCACATTGTAGAACAGATGTCCACAGGCAGAACGTGTACAATGTAATAATGTGCAGTGTAGCCCAAAGATATTGTTTTTGTTGTGTTTAACTTGACAGTAACACGTGTGTGTGTGTGTGTGTGTGTGTGTGTGTGTGTGTGTGTGTGTGTGTGTGTGTGTGTGTGTGTGTGTGTGTGTGTGTGTGTGTGTGTGTGTGTGTGTGTGTGTGTGTGTGTGTGTGTGTGTGTGTGTGTGTGAGGGGGCATTACATATTTTTTTACTCTGAACGTTATGTTTGCACACATGTAGCCTTGTGCACTTGATCAATGTCTGTAGTGGCCAGTATAATAGAGCAAAAATAGAATGGCTGTTTGTTTCATTCTACTTTAAGATGTTTTTTTTCTAAGTGCAATATTTATGTGTGTGGTCACAAGCCTTCTATTATAAAGGTTGTCATGGCTAACTGCAATATTAGTGTATTGTTTTTTTCTCAAGACTTGAGTGTCATTTGCAGTAGTCTAGGCAACAAATAACATTGGATTGCTTTCTTAACATTTTTTAGCTGTGAGTTAGGTTCACATTAACCACTTTTTATTTTACACACAGAGGCTGATCATGCAGATCATATTCATTGTTGTTTAATTAGTTAAAACCTGCATTTCCCCCTAGCAGGGATGTTTTGCATGTTTCAGTGCATGTTTCAGTGCATGTTTCAGTGCACCTTTTTGGGCCCTCAGCAGTTTGCATCCCTGGTATCGTGTGTGTCTGTACCTTGATGACTATAGCAGTCAAACATTTTTGCATTATTGGTGCCTAATTTTGTTTGTGTTATTAACAGTTATGCCAATATTATGGCCTTCAATACACGTTGAAGTGCTAGCAACTATCCATTATAAAGACTCTAACCATGTGTTACCCCTCTGTCTGTCAGAGTGAACCCAGGGAGGAGAGCCCCCTAGTGTCCAGGCTGAGACTGCAGCTAGCCCCGAGGGGGAGAGAGCTCCACACCAGAGAGGAAGAGCTACTGCTGCAGCATGACACAGAGCTCAGCTCACTGAGACAGGAGAACTACCTCCTGCAGAGCAAGGTAGAGGGAGACACACACACACACACACTTACATTCACAGGGACAGTCATGTCTCTAAAGAGTATAGATCCAAATGTTTGACCACCTGTGTCTTCCTACATCCTTCTATTGTAACAGAAAAGAACATGTTCTCCATGACTGTCGGAACAGTTTAAAACCCCTACGTCAGCACTCCTGTTGCTATGGCACTGCTCATTTTATTTAGCTGCTTTGTGTGTCTGAATTTTGTAATACTGTTATTCAAGCTATTGAATAAAGCAGTTGTGAAGGACCCAGCTGACACAGGAGCAAAATAAAATATTCCATTAAACAATAGCATGTTATCTAAGATATCTCTGCCATTCACTGAAGAACAGTTAAATTAGCTCAAACTGTATTTTGTGAACTCAAAACTGTAGTAGATGCATACATCACTTGTGTGTTATTTGTGATGTGTACTTGTGAGTCTTGTCCCTTGTGTTTCAGCTGCACAGTACAGAGGAGGCCAACAGCAGGAAGAAGGGCCGGTTGGGTCTCGGTCTGGACGGGCCCTTGGACCCCCTCACTGAGGACAAACTCAGACTGATAGAGAAAGAGGTGAAGGAACAGGAGACCATCGTCCAGGGATACAAGCAGGTCCGTACACATGTCTATTTGTCTCTGTCTACTCTGTGATTGTTTGGCCGTCTCTCTTGGTCTTTTCTCTTCCAGTCTGTTTTAAGGAAACAAGACTTAATTGTACTGCATTTGTTCAGCGCCAGGCTGGTGGTGACTTATTGGCTTTGAGTCCATCCCAATTACCCGGAGTCTCTGCGACTGCGGAGGTTATATATACAGGCCACTGTTCAGGGTAATGGAATTCCTCTGTTCACTGACTTAATTCCAGGAGGGGGTGTGGGTTTGTAGCAGGCAGCACAGTTAGCCTTTTTTCCTCCAGATTGTGAGCAGCTTAGCAACACTGTCAGAACCTTTCATAATTACAGAGCCTACAGCCGAGCTTCTAGAATCAGAGTGGCTACAGTACACACACCACCAAGGTGGAACTGTAGCCGTTCTTATTTAGGCACGCTGAATGCATTCCCTCGTCTCACAGCTTCTGGTCATATTCCTTTCACGTTTGATTAAATGTAGGTTAAATGCATAGAACAGGTATTTCTGATGGAACTAATTTACCCAGATGGCCTATAGTTGAGACAATGTGATTCTCTCTCTCTCCTTGCGGTGTGTGTGGGTAACAGGAGAATGAGAAGTTGTACCTGCAGATGAAGGCTCTTCAAGCTCAGAGTAAACTCAATGAAGAGGCCATGTTCATAGAGAACCAGAGACTGCTAAACAAACTGACCCGTACCAAGTGAGTTGACTCATACATATGCACAGACACGTACCTATCCACGTCATTGAATGTTAACACTGGAGCTGATTTATGCCCCGGGAGCAGATTAGCAACTCGCCGAGGAACTCGCGCATCACACAGCTGCTGGGCCAGATGCAGGCAGCACAGGAGAGTGTTCAGAGTCATGTCACACAACCATCTCTAAAAGGAAGGCCTGGATGTTGGTTTGTAGATGAAACAATCAACTCATCTTAAAAGGGAAGGACCAGTCTCACCTTCGACCGTGTGCATGTGGGTGTGTGCGTGTGTGCAGAGGACTGGAGAGAGACTGGTGGAGGAGACCCACAGGCTGAAGCAGGAGAAACAGGCCCTGGAGGTGGACCTTCAAATGATGAGGAAAGAGAGAGACCTGGCCAAAGCGCAGGTCGTCTACACCTCAGGTTAGTGTGTGAGAGACATGGAGGCTTGACTGTGGAATCAAACCTCTTGTTTCTACTCCCAAAGGACAATGTTCCCTGTTGCAAATCCAGTGACTTTTACAGACGTGTGTTTTAAACCTCCGTTAAAACATCCCATTGTTGTGGTTGACAGTCAAGTGGAGCTCTGACATGCTGTGGTCTGTATTGTCCTTATCTCTGCCAGGGGATAAAAGCTTTGAGCTGCAGGTGGCAGAGGACAGGCATAAGGAGGAGGTGTGTGTGCTGAAGAAGAGGCTCCAGTGGTATGCTGAGAACCAGGAGCTGCTGGACAGAGACTCTGCCAGACTGAGGGCTGCCACCGCAGACACACACAAACGCACATAGCAGGTAGGACCCAAACGCACAGAGCAGGTAGGACCCAAACGCACAGAGCAGGTAGGACCCAAATGCACAGAGCAGGTAGGACCCAAATGCACAGAGCAGGTAGGACCCAAAGCACAGAGCAGGTAGGACCCAAAGCACAGAGCAGGTAGGACCCAAAGCACAGAGCAGGTAGGACCCAAAGCACAGAGCAGGTAGGACCCAAACACACAGAGCAGGTAGGACCCAAAGCACAGAGCAGGTTGGACCCAAAGCACCGAGCAGGTAGGACCCAAAGCTCAGAGCAGGTAGGACCCAAACGCACAGAGCAGGTAGGACCCAAACGCACAGAGCAGGTAGGACCCAAACGCACAGAGCAGGTAGGACCCAAACGCACAGAGCAGGTAGGACCCAAACGCACAGAGCAGGTAGGACCCAAAGCACAGAGCAGGTAGAACCCAAAGCACAGAGCAGGTAGGACCCAAACGCACAGAGTAGGTAGGACCCAAAGCTCAGAGCAGGTAGGACCCAAAGCACAGAGCAGGTAGGACCCAAAGCACAGAGCAGGTAGAACCCAAAGCACAGAGCAGGTAGGACCCAAACGCACAGAGTAGGTAGGACCCAAATGCACAGAGCAGGTAGGACCCAAAGCACAGAGCAGGTAGGACCCAAAGCACAGAGCAGGTAGAACCCAAAGCACAGAGCAGGTAGGACCCAAAGCACAGAGTAGGTAGGACCCAAAGCACAGAGCAGGTAGGACCCAAAGCACAGAGCAGGTAGGACCCAAAGCACAGAGCAGGTAGGACCCAAACGCACAGAGTAGGTAGGACCCAAATGCACAGAGCAGGTAGGACCCAAAGCACAGAGCAGGTAGGACCCAAAGCACAGAGCAGGTAGGACCCAAATCACAGAGCAGGTAGGACCCAAAGCACAGAGCAGGTAGAACCCAAAGCACAGAGCAGGTAGGACCCAAACGCACAGAGTAGGTAGGACCCAAATCTCAGAGCAGGTAGGACCCAAAGCACAGAGCAGGTAGGACCCAAAGCACAGAGCAGGTAGAACCCAAAGCACAGAGCAGGTAGGACCCAAATGCACAGAGCAGGTAGGACCCAAAGCACAGAGCAGGTAGGACCCAAAGCCCAGAGCAGGTAGAACCCAAAGCACAGAGCAGGTAGGACCCAAACGCACAAGGTAGGTAGGACCCAAAGCACAGAGCAGGTAGGACCCAAAGCACAGAGCAGGTAGGACCCAAAGCACAGAGCAGGTAGGACCCAAACACACAGAGTAGGTAGGACCCAAATGCACAGAGCAGGTAGGACCCAAAGCATAGAGTAGGTAGGACCCAAAGCACAGAGTAAGTAGGACCAACTCAACCTTATTTGAGAGTGTGTATTGTATTACTGTCATTTCCTGTAGGTCAGTATTTAGAATGAAACGTTTGTTGCTCCAATCAGGTGGAAAAGCTGAAGATGGAGGTGGGGAAGAGAGCCAATCAGAGTAAGACTAAAGAGCGAGCTGGAGACGCTAAGAGGATACAGGACCTAGAACGACAGGTGAGTCAGTTGAGAAATATTTCCTGTGCATGTGTGCGCGCATGTATCCCTGAATAGCGGCATACCTCTCCTTTCTCTCATGACTCATGCCATATTTCTGTTCTCTCTCCCAGGTGAAGGAGATGGAGAAGATTCTCAGACAGAGTAACCCGAACTCCCTCCCAGCGCTCATCTACGCTGCAGCCAACGCACCTGCAGTGGATGAGGATGGAGGGGCCACGAGCTCCCCGCCCTCTCAGACCAGGGCCCTATTGGAGCGGCACATCCAGAGGCTGGAGGCGGAGCTAGAGAGCCGTGACGACGAGGCCAATCGCAGCCTCCGAGCCATGGAACAGCAGTACCAGCGGATTAAGGTCTGTTCATACTCTCAGCTGAGTGGCACTGTTATGTACTCATACAACCCTGTGTTACCATTCCCTGTCACTAGGCCTCAGTCCTGTACCAATTAGCACACTACACATACTTACAGCGACTTACTCCGACGTACATGGCCTTGCTGTAAACACAACCGCTTCAAACTGGGTCTTAGAACTACCTGAAGATGTTCATCCTCAACACAAAACACTCTGAAAGTCCTCTCTCACACAAAGGAAAGATAAGAACAGGGTGATGAGTCCTCGCTGTTCCCCCAGTTCTCTTTGTGTCTTTTTAGAGGGGTCAGAGGGCAAGTTCCAACAGCCTTGTACAACACATCACTTGAATTGACAGTTCTGTCCGACACTCACGGTGGAGACCTTGGGGATGTCAGTGATTCATCCTCTGTAAAATATTTGTTATTCTTTCCAAATGTGTGATGTCATTAGTCTTAATGTAATGTTTCATTAGACCAACACTGCACATGGGGGGAAAAAATAAGCTTTTTCTCAGGAAATGTGTTGTGAGATCAATAAATTCAATGGATTCAATGGAAATGGAAATACCTCCGCTAAATATAAAAGTAGACTAATTTACAATGTGTGTGTGTGGTTTTAGCTCCAGTATGAGCAGCAGATCAGTGATCTGGAGCAGCTCCTGAAGGAGAACCATCAGAGTAGAGAGAGAACCCTACAGGCTGAGGTCCACTCCCTACAGGAGCAGCTCACACAACAGGCACAGGTAGGCTTACCTCTCTCTTGTCTACCTGCCTTCTTGTCTATTTAGCCCACCTAAGAGGAAATAAGTCTAAATAATTAATCCTGAATAATTGTTTTAAATGTATGTAATGTTATCTGGAGCATGTGTATTTTATTTAAATAAATTAAATCAGTCTACCACCGAGCCAGAGATAGCCCCCCAACACAGCTCGTCCCACCACCAGCACCAAGCAGAGACGGCCCTGGAGGTCTGGATAGAGAGACTCAACCAGGAGCTGTCAGACAAGACCCACAGCGTCCAGGAACTGAGCCGCACCGTGGAGAGACTCCAGAGGGAGAGGAAGACCATGCTGTGTTGGGCCTGGGGGGGCCAGACGGCAGGCGGCCGGATCCAAAGGACCCATGGTGGTGGTGGCTACCCCAGGTGAGAGGGGAGGCACGGTGGGAGAGACCGCAACCTTCCCTCCCACTCAGGATGAGAAGGACTACCAGCCCACAGCGTTCTCTGGGAGCCACATCTCAGAGGTGCTGCAGGGGAGCGAGGGGTTAAGGCTGCGTCTGGAGCAGCTGGAGCTGCAGAGGACAAGGAGAGAGTGGTACTGCAGGCTGCAGCCGCACAAGGCCAGGCCGAGCTGCGCAGGCATGTAGACACACACACACAGCTCACACACACACTTATTTTGAATGCTTTATTTAGTCCCACAATAAAACCTTTCAGTACAAATGACTCCAGTAGTTCAGTGGTTATAGAGGTGCCTGACTCATTGGTAGAACATTGTTCAATGATAGAACTTCTATAAGTCTTTGTTTAAAAACACAGTTTCCTCCATACAGACATACTGGAATATTCCTACGTAGATTATTGTTGTGTTTATAATATGAAGAAATGAAACGTTATCAACGGTTTAAGCTAAACGTTCTGATCTGTTTCATCAGCCTCATTGCTTTTTAAATTGTATGTGTAGCTGTTGTATTTATTTTGGATCTATTGTCCCAGAGTCTGTTTTGAAGACATTTTTTTTCGTCCCAGGAGCGATGGGAAGCCCTTAATTTCGAGACCTGAAGGGCCTTATTTTATAAATACATTAAAATAATTTGGTTGTAATTGTAATGTTGCAATATTTTATAGACTACCAAGAGTGGCCAACTGTCCTCCAAATCACTTACACATGGTTAGCAGATGTCATTGGTCACTTACACATGGTTAGCAGATGTCATTGGTCACTTACACATGGTTAGCAGATGTCATTGGTCACTTACACATGGTTAGCAGATGCCATTGGTCACTTACACATGGTTAGCAGATGTCATTGGTCACTTACACATGGTTAGCAGATGCCATTGGTCACTTACACGTGGTTAGCAGATGTCATTGGTCACTTACACATGGTTAGCAGATGTCATTGGTCACTTACACATGGTTAGCAGATGCCATTGGTCACATACACATGGTTAGCAGATGCCATTGGTCACTTACACATGGTTAGCAGATGTCATTGGTCACTTACACATGATTAGCAGATGTCATTGGTCACATACACATGGTTAGCAGATGTCATTGGTCACTTACACATGGTTAGCAGATGTCATTGGTCACATACACATGGTTAGCAGATGTCATTGGTCACTTACACATGGTTAGCAGATGTCATTGGTCACATACACATGGTTAGCAGATGTCATTGGTCACTTACACATGGTTAGCAGATGTCATTGGTCACATACACATGGTTAGCAGATGTCATTGGTCACATACACATGGTTAGCAGATGTCATTGGTCACATACACATGGTTAGCAGATGTCATTGGTCACTTACACATGGTTAGCAGATGTCATTGGTCACTTACACATGGTTAGCAGATGTCATTGGTCACATACACATGGTTAGCAGATGTCATTGGTCACATACACATGGTTAGCAGATGTCATTGGTCACATACACATGGTTAGCAGATGTCATTGGTCACTTACACATGGTTAGCAGGTGTCATTGGTCACATACACATGGTTAGCAGGTGTCATTGGTCACTTACACATGGTTAGCAGATGTCATTGGTCACATACTTATGGTTAGCAGATGTCATTGGTCACTTACACATGGTTAGCAGATGTCATTGGTCACTTACACATGGTTAGCAGATGTCATAGGTCACTTACACATGGTTAGCAGATGTCATTGGTCACTTACACATGGTTAGCAGATGTCATTGGTCACTTACACATGGTTAGCAGAAGTCATTGGTCACATACACATGGTTAGCAGATGTCATAGGTCACTTACACATGGTTAGCAGATGTCATTGGTCACATACACATGGTTAGCAGATGTCATAGGTCACTTACACATGGTTAGCAGATGTCATTGGTCACATACACATGGTTAGCAGATGTCATTGGTCACTTACACATGGTTAGCAGATGTCATTGGTCACATACACATGGTTAGCAGATGTCATTGGTCACATACACATGGTTAGCAGATGTCATTGGTCACATACACATGGTTAGCAGATGTCATTGGTCACTTACACATGGTTAGCAGATGTCATTGGTCACATACACATGGTTAGCAGATGTCATTGGTCACTTACACATGGTTAGCAGATGTCATTGGTCACATACACATGGTTAGCAGATGTCATTGGTCACTTACACATGGTTAGCAGATGTCATTGGTCACATACACATGGTTAGCAGATGTCATTAGTCACTTACACATGGTTAGCAGATGTCATTGGTCACATACACATGGTTAGCAGATGTCATTGGTCACATAGACATGATTAGCAAATTTTTTAACATTTATTTTACCTTTATTTAACTAGACAAGTCAGTTAAGAACACATTTTTATTTTCAATGACGGCCTAGGAACAGTGGGTGAACCGCCTTGTTCAGGGGCAGAACAACATATTTTAACCTTGTCAGCTCGGGGATTCGATCTTGCAACCTTTCGGTTACTAGTCCAACGTTCTAACCACCAGGCTACCTGCTGAAATTCTTGTGCTTCTAGTTCCGACAGTGTCGCAATATAAACAAGTAATCTAACAATTCCACAACATCTACCTAATACACACAAATCTAAAGGGATGGAATAAGAATATATACATATAAATGTATGGATGAGCAATGACCGAGGGGCATATGCAAGATGCAATAGATGGTATAAAATTCAGTATATACATATGAGATGAGTAATGCAAGATATGTAAACATTATTATTAAAGTGACTAGTGTTCCATTTATTAAAGTGGCCAATGATTTCAAGTCTGTATGTAGGCAGCAGCCTCTCTGTGTTAGTGACGGCTGTTTAACAGTCTGGTTGCCTTGAAATAGAAGCTGTATTTCAGTCTCTCGGTCTCAGCTTTGATGCACCTGTACTGACCTCACCTTCTGGATGGTAGCGGGGTGTACAGGCAGTGGCTCGGGTGGTTGATGTCCTTGATGATCTTTTTGGCCTTCCTGTGACATCGGGTACTGTAGGTGTCCTGCCCCCGGTGATGCGTCCAGGAGAGCCTTAAAGGGGCAGTGTTGTATTTTGAGACGGGCTTGAACATGCAAAGAAGCCCGTTTTATCAATAGGAGTGGGGGAAAGGTGCTCATGCATTGATAAGCACACCAAAGTCTGCATTAATGATAAATAATAAAATAAAGAAGACACTTCTAAAAGGGTCCTATTAATCACCCCAAAAGTACCCAAAACAATCCAAAAGTGCCTAAAACAGCTCTGGTCAAAAGCAGTGCACATTAAAGGGAATAGGTTGCTCTTCGGAACACAGACAGCGTCCCTGGCCATCTGGTGTTGGCAGCACCTTGTACCAACATCTGCATGCGTCAACAGACAGGACACACTGCTCTACATACTAATCACAGGTTATCTCATTGAAGGAGGATAATTGTTTCCGTGGATCGCGAAATTAGCATTACACAAGATGAATTAAAAGGCTTTGAAAATAAAAAACTTGGTATGTGCTCTGTTGACATTTTAGAGAGATGCTTGTTTTTGTGCAAAATCTTCCGAGAAGAACAGGATTTTCAAATTAATATGAAAAGCCAATACTAAAATATGAAAATACTACATGTCATGTCTCAATCTATATCCATCTTACCTTTTTTTTATGTCCTGTGGATTTGAGAAAAAGATGACGAGTTCAACGGGAAAGTGAGTGCGTGTTACTGTTTGTAGGTCATAGTGAATATGAAACCAGTTGTCTCATGCTGTATTGTTTTAAATGGGGAAGGGCAGCAGAGGTTTAGTAGCAGCTTGGCCTGGCTGTTTCATGACATCACCATATGAAATCTAATCAGCGTCACTAAAATACACAGTCGACCAAGCCATTATTGACACCAAAACGTGAACCTAAACTGATCATTTAGGTGGTTTTGGGTTGTTTTGGCTGCCAGTTTGTGGTGGTTTTGGGTTGTTTTGTGTTGTTTTGGGTACCTGTTTGGGGTAATTAGTAGCACCCTTCTGAAACCCTGTTTTACACCATATCTTGATGAATTTGTAAGAACCTTTCTTTCATTTTGATCTCTGCGTAAATGAAAAATGTGGCACTGACTCGCCCATTGATTGATGTTTCAGCATTGTCTCAATGAATAGTTCAGCGTTTGGCTAGCCACGTGCGATATGCACACAGTTACAAGCCTGCTAGAGTTGGCGGCAGGCGGACAAGCAATATCCACCGCCATGGATGAAGCCTGAACTAGAATGTGAAGCTAGCTGAAGCTGGCTAGTTTTAGAAAACCCTGAGTAAATCTAGCTAACATCGTAGTCACCCCTCTGAGGCGCTGGGTTAGAGGATGCTAGATGATTCATGGTGGTGTATCTACCTGTCCTGCAGGGTACAGCAGCATTCAGCAGAGCAGGTGTCCTCTCTCAGGGCTGACCATCAGAGGGAGCTGGAGCGCCTGCTTACCGGCCACGCCCTCGCCCACTCCTCCTCTAAAGTGGCCAAACTGACCAATCAGGTAACCACGCAGGAGGTAAAGGCTCACAATGGACCAATCACATGTGAACTGAAAGTTATTGGTGGTGGTGGTGTTCCAGGTATAACGTATCAACAGGTTTGTGTGTTTTTATGAACCATCAGATCATGGTGCAGCATTTACGTGACCAGGTGAAGGAACTGCAGGGGACCAAGGATGCTCTGGCTGTGTCCATGCTGAGGGAGGACACCCTACAGAACCAGGTACTTGTGACTCCGATAACATTTATTGTCCTGTCACACATTCACAACTTCATCAACACACTAGTACTTGAAGTGTCATAGCAAGGAAACAACACAAGGTATTTTGTATTTATTACGGATCCCCGTTAGATTCTGCCAAAGCAGCAGCTACTATTCCTGGTGTTCAGCAAAATTAAGGCAGTTAATACAATTTTCAAACAATACAATATATTCACAGATTTCACAACACACTGTGTGCCCTCAGGTCCCTACTCCACCACTACCACATATCTACAGTACTAAATCCATGTGTATGTTATCGTGTGTGTGTGTATGCTTGTCTGCCAATGTTTGTGTTGCTTCACAGTCCCCGCTGTTCCATAAGGTGTTTTATTTATCTGTTTTTTTAAATCTAATTTTACTGCTTGCGTCAGTTACTTGATGTGGAATAGAGTTCCATGCAGTCATGGCTCTATGTAGTACTGTGTGCCTCCCATAGTCTGTTCTGGACCTGGGGACTGTGAAGAGACCTCTTGTGGCTTGTCTTGTGGGGTATGCATGGGTGTCTGAGCTGTGTGCCAGTAGTTTAGACATACAGCTCGGTGCATTCAACATGTCAATACCTCTCATAAATACAAGCAGTGATGAAGTCAATCTCTCCACCACTTTGAGCCAGGAGAGATTGACATGCATATTATTAATATTAGCTCTCTGTGTACATCCAAGGGGCAGCCGTGATGCCCTGTTCTGAACCAATTGCAATTTTCCTAAGTCCTTTTTGGTTGCACCTGACCACACGACTGAACAGTAGTCAAGGTGCGACAAAACTAGGGCCTGTAGGATCTGCCTTGTTGATACTGTTGTTAAGAAGGCAGAGCATTGCTTTATTATTCAGACCGGACTGTATTTCCTGGAGAAAGCTCAACATTAATGCTTGCTTCATCTCTTTAACGCTCTGTTTAGCTGACAAGGCTGTTGGAGGAGCTGAAGCAGGCCAAGGAGTGCCACAGCCCAGAGCTCCGACACTTCACTAGCCTGGAGAGAAAGATCCACAGCATGGAGCTACGACACACTCAGAGGGAGAAAGAGCTCCAGCAGGTGAACACACACACACACACACCCAGAGAGAGGAAGAAAGAGCTGCTGCAGGTAAATACACACACCCACAGAACGAACACTGAATAACACATATGCCTACGATGCCATCCTGAAGGTGATAGGTCAGACTCGGCTGGTGGTGGAGGCTGAGCAGCAGTCTGAGGTGGAGTGTTGGAGGAGGCTGGCTCAGGGGAAGACCCGGGAGCTGGAGGTCTCCTGGACGTCTTGAGAGAACTTCAGAGACAGGGAGTGGTCATCCCTGCTCCGGACCTGCTGTACCCTTCAGCTTCTGCTGTACCCTTCAGCTGGAGGACCTGAAACATGGGACATAGGCTTTTTCTAATTACTTACAAATCTGTCCTCACCATGACCAGGCCAAAGCCAGCCTAATGATGAGATTCCACTATTTCAGTTAAGAATTTTTTATTCAGTGCAGATAAAGGGGAGAAGACAAGGAGAGGGCAGATTTGGAAGCAATTCACACAACCTTTAGGAGAACCCATCATTGTGCTGAACAATCAGGTTATTTATTTTTGCAGATTTGTATTTTTATACTTGATCATTGGAATTTATTTTAAGTTATTTAATGCATGTTAGAAAAATAAAGGACCTTTTTGTATATTTTTTTCCTGTGTGTGTTTTGAATTTGTAACGTGTGTTCAGTAAAGCACACAGATGAAACATCTCAAAGGTGACTAACTAATTATTCAAATTCATACATTTTGAAATTGGCCTATTGTTATCCCCAAGAGGATTGTTGCTGTTGACCCCAGTTGTGGGTTGTTGCTACACATTAGCATATCATCAAATATGTATTATTAACATGTATAACTTTTTTATTTAACCAGGCAAGTCGGGTAAGAAAAAATTCTTATTTACAATGACGGCCTACCGGGGAACAATGGGTTAACTGCCTTGTTCAGGGACAGAACGACAGATTTTTACCTTCTCAGCTCGGGGATTCGATCCAGCAACCTTTCGGTTACTGGCCCAACTCTCTAACCACTAGGCTACCTGCCGCCGTATTAGCATAACATCTGACAAGAAATAAGTGGCTGTAGTTATTCATGGCAGTGAAGCATTTTGTAAACCCAGCCCAGGTGTCTCCTGTAAACCCAGCCCAGATGTCTCCTGTAAACGCAGCCCAGGTGTCTCCGGTAAACCCAGCCCAGGTGTCTCCTGTAAACGCAGCCCAGGTGTCTCCGGTAAACCCAGCCCAGGTGTCTCCGGTAAACCCAGCCCAGGTGTCTCCGGTAAACCCAGCCCAGGTGTCTCCTGTAAACCCAGCCCAGGTGTCTTCTGTAAACCCAGCCCAGGTGTCTCCTGTAAACCCAGCCCAGGTGTCTCCTGTAAACCCAGCCCAGGTGTCTCCTGTAAACCCAGCCCAGGTGTCTCCTGTAAACCCAGCCCAGGTGTCTCCTGTAAACCCAGCCCAGGTGTCTCCTGTAAACCCAGCCCAGATGTCTCCTGTAAACGCAGCCCAGGTGTCTCCTGTAAACCCAGCCCAGGTGTCTCCTGTAAACCCAGCCCAGGTGTCTCCTGTAAACCCAGCCCAGGGGTCTCCGGTAAACCCAGCCCAGGTGTCTCCGGTAAACCCAGCCCAGGTGTCTCCGGTAAACCCATCCCAGGTGTCTCCGGTAAACCCAGCCCAGGTGTCTCCGGTTAAGCCAGCCCAGGTGTCCCAATAATAATATTAGGTTTATTCTTCCCGATTGTAAAGGAAACTGCATCAAACACAGCAGGGATTTTAAAGTTCTACTCAAGTCTCCTTTTCAACTCATTTACTTAACAAAAGGCACATCTCAATAGGTGGTCCAGGTAAGTCATTATATAGCACAAATGGGGGGGTTTGGCCTTTCCTCTTTTGTTCTCTATTGCTACTCAATTTTTTCTCAAGCAAGGGGAGGCTGATGACATCACATCAAACCAACTCCTTGAATGCAATACTACTGTCTAAAAAACAGCATTTTGCTCAATGTATTTTAGTGTGTACTTTACTGTATTTATACTTGGGATAGCACTTTTCAAAAGGGAAAATTAAAAACAAATTGCTGGAGGACGTCTTAAAATCCTGTAAAAACGATAATAGTGAAACAATCCATCACTTGTTATCTTCAGAATTAGAGAACTTTACTATATTTCGTGGTTCCAAGGTACTTTGAAATGGTTATATGATGAACACAATCAGCTGGCGTTTAAATGGTTTTATTAGTCACAACCTTCTATAGACTTGGCAGACGAGACCTTGATATGACATGTAGGTAAAGCATTGACAGGAGCAACACATGGTATATAAAAAGTAAGGTATATAACAGTTCTCGTGATTAACAGGTGTGCTACAATTAGTACAGAACAAGCACGACATTCAGACGGCTGTTGAATTGAAAACCCAAGAGAAGAGTCTTGCCTTTCTGGTACATTTTGGTTGTTGTATCAAATTCTCCTTGCCTCTTCTGTTGTCTCCATCCCCTTAACTGATTCCTGCAAGGCCTCCACCACTATACGGGGGGACCGAGTGGCGCAGCATCACTACAGACCCAGGTTCGATTCTGGGATGTATCACAACAGGCCGTTATCGGGGGTCCCATAGGGTGGCGCACAATTGGCCCAGCATCGTCCGGTTTAGGGGAGGATTTGGCTGTGGTAGGCCGTCATTGTAAATTAGAATTTGTTCTTAACTGACTTGCCTAGTTAAATAAATAAAAACATTCAAATCAACTTGATGAAGCTGGACTTCCAGTTTAGCGTCGAGATGTGACGTCACAAGTTCTGGCTCTGCGTAGGCAACCTTGTTGACATAAAGATTAGAAAAGTAGCTCATGTCACATATGTATATTTAAATCTATTGGTAGTTACTGTAGGAGGATCCATAATAATCCAGAATGTCCTCACAATGAAGGTGGTGTGAGAAGCTGGAACCACAGCCTAATTAGGAGAGCTTGCACTGTACATGACTGGCACAACACAGAATGTTAGATTAGGACCTTGACACAACTCTCTCTATATAAGGCTGAGGAGTCCTGTGATGTCCTCATAATTATCTATAATGTCCTAACGGAGGTGGGTGTGGGAAGTAAGCAGGACCCTAGTCTATTGTGTGATGGGAAGGACAGTCCGTCTTCTGAAGGGCACTAAGTGGCCGATGACACTGCCCCTCTAGGGTCCTGCTTACCTGCTGACTGGTTCCCCCAGTCAATCGTGTGAAGGACCCCATGGGAACGACACTACCCCTCCAGGATGATTGGCGGCACCCCAGGAAGTAGAGAGGACCTTAGTCCATCATGTGATGTGCACTGTGAGGCCAATGACGCACTCCCTCCATGATGATTGGCGGCTCCCCCAGCAGCAGATCGTCCGCCCCCAGGACGGAGCAGTGCTCGGAGTTCACAACGTTAGGGATGTTGAAGTGGGACAGGGACATTGCCTCTCTGTGGTCAGTCCGGTTCCCCCCCAACATGGCAGCCCCTTGCAGGGCACGGTTGACACCTACTTCCATCCCCACCACCACCCCCTCCTCTGGGCTGCCTGACCTGCCTCGCCCCGGCCCCTGGACAAGCCCTCCTCTGGGTGCTCCCACAACTCGTGCCCCAGCTCTAGGCCTCGACCCCTCCTGGGCCTGTTCCTCATTGATGTAGCAGTGGAAGAGGGAGCGGCTGAGAGAGGAGTCCAGTAAGGGGCGATGGAGGCAGGGCCGGTTGTCAGGGTCTGCAGGGGGGCGGAGGTCCTCCACACAGCTGGTCAGACGAACACGCTTCTTACAGGGCTCAGCTCCTCTAGATGGGGGACAGTTGAGGACCAGGAGTGTATTAGAAGAGAAATAGGTGTGACTACCTCACAATTAAAAGTGAAAACCATAAACTGCCTTAATCAGAATCAGGGAGGACAGGGAGAGGGAAGAAAGAGACATGGATGGTAGGTAAAGGAGGGTATCATGTATTCCCTTTTGGGGAGTATGACTCTTCATTCATGCTCAAACAAACAAGTCTTTGGATTGAATAATCAATGCATGTTTAGAAAAAGCTGTGTGTTGCGTGTTCCGTGAGCTAATTCTGTGTATATTGGCACTCGTGTATATTGGCTCAACACCATATTTCTATCCTCTTAGCAGGTGTCTTTGTTTTTTGGGTTTAGCTCAGCTCAGTATATAGCTGCATTAAAGCAGGCAGAGAGCGAGAGGAAGAGAGAAAGCTGAGTAAATGGATGTCATGGCGTTGGACTAGAGCAGTGGAGCACTGTGATCAGCAGACCTGGGAGGTTAACAGGCTTAGCCCTGTTGGGGCCCCTTGAGGCCCCCTGACCTCCATTACTGAACACAGCATGACAATTTGCTCCTCTACTCATCAGTTTTCACATTCACTTAGGGCCTAATAGGCTGTGTTTAGACAGGCTGTCTAATTGTTTTTTTTTTGCCTGTTATTGGCCTTTTGACCAATCCTATCAGATCTTTTCACATCAGATCTTATTCAGAGCTGATCTAAATGATAAAATGACCAATTAGTGAAAATCAGAATTGGGATGCCTGTCTAAATGTAGCCATAAAGAAGAGAAGCCTGATGTGTTCTCAGCACACCCATGCACGCACGCACGCACACACACACACAGGGCTACAATTGAAAATGCAAGACTTTGAGGGAGACTGATGGTTATCATTTAGTCTTTCATTTGTTGTTATAGTCACAC
Source organism: Salvelinus fontinalis (assembly GCF_029448725.1). NCBI lineage: Eukaryota > Metazoa > Chordata > Actinopteri > Salmoniformes > Salmonidae > Salvelinus > Salvelinus fontinalis. The sequence goes on along the minus strand of NC_074670.1, from coordinate 21,423,232 downwards.
ACACAGAGACAGATTTCCATCCTGCGTGCTGTGCTGTGGTCCTGCAATAGATAGAGCCTGGGACGTATCAAGGTAGAGCAGCATGCAGATCAGTCACTGATCCCTGCAGGCTGTTTGTTTTCATCAGCAAGCCAATGAGGTCTGTCTGGAAGGCAGTGAGGTCTGTCTGGAAGGCAGTGAGGTTTGTCTGCAAGGGATCCCAGAGCTGAGCCTCAGCTGAGCCTGGCAGAGATCCACTCCAGAGGAACAGATACATACAGACTCAGGGGCTCAGCAATCTGGCAGCTAATGAGAGAGCCGTGGCCGCTGCCACACACACAGGGATGAGGGTGCTTCAGAGAGCAACATAAAACGTTCACAGGGGAAAACTGAGCTTAAAGAAAGAGTCAGCTTAGAGAGAGTTGAGAAAAGGGAGAGTGGTAGAGAGAGAGGGGATGAAGCTCCAAGAGAAATAGAACTCAGACACCGCATGCAAACAGACTGCATCATCACATTGCCGTACGATAATTTCTATGCAATTGTTGTAATCTATGCATGGCATCACCACAATCAGAATCACACAACATGGAAGTTTTATGAATGATCTTCCAGCCACATGCCAGGTGTGTGTAACAACAGGCTACACCCCCACAACTTTATTATAAACAAAATCACCAATAGCAATATATGATACATAAAACATAATTGGTAAAACTTTACTTGACACCCAGCGTCATTACAGGTTATGACACGGTCATAACCATGTCATAATATGTAATAGCAGCTGACATAACTAGTCAGAACCTATTATAATATGATCATAACACTGTCATGACACATATATAGACCTGTTGTGATGTATATTGTGTTATTTTATGGCTGGTTATGACACCTACATAAGAGTGTCAAAACCCACAAAACCTACCACACAAAGCAAAACATTCCATTACACCATAACCTACAAGTCAACAGTGTCAATGATATGTATACAGTACAGTACCAGTCAAACGTTTGAACAGATGTACTCATTCAAGGGATTACTCATGCCAAGAGTGTGCAAAGCTGTCATCAAGGCATAGGGTGGCTACTTTGAAGAGTCTCAAATATTTAATATATGTGGGTTTGTTTAACACTTGTTTGGTTACTACATGATTCCATGTGTTATTTCATAGTTGTGATGTCTTCACTATTATTCTACAATGTAGAAAAAAAAATAGAAAAAAATAAAGAGAAACTCTTGAATGTGTAGGTGTGTCCAAACTGTTGACTGGTACCGTATATATATTTCTTTATTTATGTTGTTAAAGTATCATTGTAATTGCACACACATTGATGTCAGACATGCACCTACCCCAATGCTCTGTTGATGACGAGGATGAAGTCAAGAGCAGGTTTCAGGGGCAAGAACAGACCCCCTCTTTTTGACTGATGACTGATAGAAGGGCATGTACGTGATAGTCTTATCTGGCTTATATGATTATGATCATAATGCTTCTTGACTTTGTCATGACATTTATTTGCTACAAGTTATTTAAAATGATGAAAAAAATATGACTGTAAAGAATTAATTTCAACAAAAACAAAGGATTTAAGAAAAACTTTCAAATGAAAGGGAACTTTTTGGCATGGAAAAAAACGAATTTGAATAAATGTAGGTTTTCACACTCTTATGTACAGTTGAAGTTGGAAGTTTACATACACTTAGGTTGGAGTCATTAAAACTCATTTTTCAACCACTCCACACATTTCTTGCTAAACTATAGTTTTGGCAAGTCGGTTAGGACATCTACTTGTGCATGACACAAGTCCTTTTTCCAATTGTTTACAGACAGATTATTTCACTGTATCACAATTCCAGTGGGTCAGAAGTTTACATATACTAAGTTGACTGTGCCCTTAAACAGCTTGGACAATTCCAGAAAATGATGTCTGGACAATTCCAGAAAATGATGTCATGGCTTTAGAAGCTTCTGATAGGCTAATTGACATCATTTGAGCCAATTGGAGGTACCTGTGGATGAATTTCGAGGCCTACCTTCAAATTCAGTGCCTCTTTGCTTGACCTCATGGGAAAATCAAAAGAAATCAGCCAAGACGACAGAAAAAAAATTGTAGACCTCCACAAGTCTGGTTCATCCTTGGGAGCAATGTCTAAACGCCTGAAGGTACCACGTTCATCTGTAAAAACAATAGTATGCAGGTATAAACACAATGGGACCACGCAGCCGTCATACCGCTCAGGAAGGAGATGCGTTCTGTCTCCTAGAGATGAAAGTACTTCCGAAAAGTGTAAATCATCCCAGAACAACAGCAAAGGACCTTGTGAAGATGCTGGAGGAAACGGGTACAAAAGTATCTATATCCACAGTAAAACGAGTCCTATATCGACATAACCTGAAAGGCCGCTCTTCAAGGAAGAAGCCACTGCTCCAAAACTGCCACAAAAAAAGCCAGACTACGGGTTGCAACTGCACATGGGGACAAAGATCGTACTTTTTGGAGAAATGTCCTCTGGTCTAATGAAACAAAAACAGAACTGTTTGGCCATAATGATCATCGTTATGTTTGGAGGAAAAAGGGGGAGGCTTGCAAGCCGAAGAACAACATCCCAACCGTGAAGCACGGGGGTGGCAGCATCATGTTGTGGGGGTGCTTTGCTGCAGGAAGGACTGGTGCACTTCACAAAATAGATGGCATGATGAAGAAGAAAAAGTATGTGGATATATTGAAGCAACATCTCAAGACATCAGTCAGGAAGTTAAAGCTTGATCGCAATCTTCCAAATGGACAATGACCCCAAGCATACTTCCAAAGTTGTGGGAAAATGGCTTAAGGACAACAAAGTCAAGGTATTGGAGTGGCCATCACAAAGCCCTGACCTCACTCCTATAGAACATTTGTGGGCAGAACTGAAAAAGTGTGTGCGAGCAAGGAGGCCTACAAACCTGACTCAGTTACACCAGCTCTGTCAGGAGGAATGGGCCAAAATTCACCCACCTTTTGTGGGAAGCTTGTGGAATGCTACCCGAAACATTTGACCCAAGTTAAACAATTTAAAGGCAATGCTACTAAATACTAATTGAGTGTATGTAAACTTCTGACCCACTGGGAACGTGATGAAAGAAATAAAAGCTGAAATAAATCCTTCTCTCTACTATTATTCTGACATTTCAAATTCTTAAAATAAAGTGGTGATCCTAACTAACCTAAGACAGGGACTTTTTACTAGGATTAAATGTCAGGAATTGTGAAAAACTGAGTTTAAATGTATTTGGCTAAGGTGTATGTAAACTTCCGACTTCAACTGTAGGTGTCATAACCAGCCATAAAAAACACAATATATGTCACAACAGGTGTAAATATATGTGTCATGACAGTGCTATGACCATATTATGACAGGTTATGAGAAGTTATGTCAGCTCTTTTGACATTATGACATGGTTATGACCGTGTAATAACACTGGGTGTTAAGTGATGCGTTACCACATAATTACAGAAAATTATAAACATCATAAACTTCGATCTTGTACTTTTTCAAGTAAATGTATTGACCTGTCAAAAAATGTCTTGATGCTATCCCATAAACACATAGTTGAAAGCTACAGATTTGCACTGTCTTCTGTGGTTAATCTGCTTCCATTCCTGAGATTACACAGCAAAGCAATGCACAAGTTGGATCCAAAGTATGTGGCACACTGCACACACCGACCGCAGACTAGTTCGGCAGATGAGCTGCAGCGGTGTGGCTTGCCTACCATTGAAATGAATGGACTTCCGCCGGAACGCATACAGATTACCGCAGTTTGTTTGCACAAGGCTAGAGAGAGAGATGAGGGGAGTGGGAGAGAGACAGGGCACGGAGGGAGGCAGAAGAGAGGGACCACCAAGGGAGAGATCTCTGACTGAAAAGGAGAGAAAGAAGGATCGAAGCAGAGCTAATAGTAAGAAAAAAGAGGGAGCTGACGGAGAGCGAGAGAGAGAGCACAGTGTGCAAATGAGACATATGCTACAACCATGGATACAAGGGAAGAGGGCTGCTAATAATTAGAATCCTTTACTAAGATGGCATCAAACATCAGAGTGCACTGAGACTGGGAGGGAGAATTGTCTCATTTACAGAGAGGACAACCAAGAGACACTCTGAACCAGGCGCTCTCTGTGGTGCTGAAGCAGAACTAACCACAGCCTGTGTAAGGCTCTGCCACTAACACGACTGGTGCTGTCCACGGTGCTGAAAAGAAAGTACCACAAAACTTGGAATATGAACAGCCACACTGCCAATGTTATTTACCTGGTGTGATAAATAATTGGGCATGCTAAGAAACTGTCTGTGCTGCTGAACCACCACTAATAAGCATGGTGCTATCCATGGACCTGAAAAGCACCATGAAACTTGGAACATGAACCAGTCACACTGTCTGCCATTTACCTACCGTGGTAAATAATTGTGCACATGTTAAGAGGCACTGGATTGGTGGATTGCTAAGTAATTCACTTGATTGACATGTGATGGCTGGTTGATAAGGAGACTCACTCTGGATGTGGGGCTCCTGTCTTGGTGAGAAGCGTCAGGACAAAGAACATGAATATGACAAAGACAGCCAGGCCCACCCAGAAGCCTATCACGATGGAGTCTGCAACACAACAAGACTTGATTGACAGGTCAAATACATGTTTTAGTTCCAATGAATAGTAGGTCATTATATCTATAGAATGACAAAAACAACAGTATTTTAAGCACAATGAGATGGAGAGAACTATGAAAATGTATTATGATCCAAGTGTCTAGACTGAGGTGACATTGATTGGTGCATGTTATCCTAGAGGAAAAAGAAATGTATTGATTGTGTGTGTCTGATGTTAAAAGGCTGACACACATTCAGGCCTAAACAAGGAACCCCTTTACTCAGACACTCAGCATTGACTTGCTTTTATTTCTCTGCAGGGTTTACACTCTAAGGCGGTTCCCCCTCCTCTCTCTCTATAGCTCTCATAAACTACACACATACCCTCTACCTATTTGTCATTATGAAGACTATCGGCTATACTTAACTTTAACTTCTAGCCACAAATATGATTGTGATGCAATGAGCCATGGCAATTCTCACGCATAAATATATGCACACGATTTAATCCCAGTTCACTTCTACAATAAAGTCATGCATGCGTAACGCAGAGAAGATGGGTGAAAGGGGTGGAGGGGCAGCACGGGACTGTAAACTGAGATCCTGTACTTACATCGGTGCGCTTTGAGTCCCTCGAACGAAACAGGCTCATCATCGTCGTAATATTCATACGTCCACTTGTAGTCCGGGTCCGGAGCGTTTCCGCCTGATAGATTTGAGTGGTTAAACTCAGACATCTCCAAAAAGATCCAAGAGCGCAGGCGGACTAAAAACAACAAAAAAGGCGAACGTTAAATACAACACCGCATTGTGCCAAACAATTTCAAGTAATGGTCATCAGTAGATGTGCAAAATTCAGTCATTGGACAATGTTGGTGCCGTGCGTGCGCAGTGAGACAGGTTTATTACCCCACACCAATCTTCTTATTTTTTAATCTAGCGAAGTAGGCGAGGATTTCTGAGGTATACTAAACTTCACCACACGCAGCTGTGCCCTTACACTGCGCGCTCTCTCGCTCTGTCTCTGGATTCGGAACGAGGGTGTGCCTCTCCATTGACATCATCTTGAATTGCTTTCGGACTCGCGCGCTTGGCTAGGATGCGCAGAGCAATAAAGAGTTGGAGGGCGGTTACATGGAGGGCGGTAGCTAGGATATGTAGCCTACACTTTTAGAAGAGGGACTGCGACGTGGAGTGATCTTATCACTATCCATCAATGAAAATATTTATGCAAAGGCACTAGTGGCTTTTAAGACGTTGTGGATCTGTGTTTTAGAATACTGTCAATAATCCATTATGTTCAAAGGTCAAGCATACTCTATTTTATTGTCACGAAAACAGAGTGAAATTAAAGCAGCAGAATCCAGGCTATTATTCATCTAAGGTTAAACACGTAATTAATCAGTGAATGTTTGAAAAGGGATGAAGAGACATTTAATTATTCTCTCTTTGTTCACCATTGTCTTATTTAAGGATTAAATATTCCGCAGGCAGTGAAGATTAACTGAATTGATGCACAAGACACTATACAAGCAAGGGCTTTTGAATATATTAATTCAGGATCGGTGTTCCGTCCACGTAACAAGAACATTTCCCAGGACATAGACATATCTGATATTGGCAGAAAGCTTCAATTCGTGTTAATCTAACTGGACTGTCCAATTTACAGTAGCTATTAGTGAAATAATACCATGCTATTGTTTGAGGAGTGTGCATAGTTTTGAACTTGAAAAGTTATTAATAAACCAATTAGGCACATTTGGGTAGTCGTGATGCAACGTTTTGAATAGAAATGCAATGGTTTATTGGAGCAGTCTAAAACTTTGCACAGCCACTGCTGCCATCTCCTCTCCCCTGTAACTATTCCCCAGGTCATTGCTGTAAATGAGAACGTGTTCTCAGTCAACTTACCTGGTAAAATAACAGATAAATACATTTAGTGGACAAAATTTAAATTGCAACTGGGCTGGAATAATATATTATGGCCTTTCTCTTGCATTTCAAAGATGGTACCATTTTTTTTTTTAAATGGTTGGTTTTTTCTTTGTATTATCTTTTACCAGATCAAATGTGTTATCTTCTCCTACATTCCTTTCACATTTCCACAAACTTCAAAGTGTTTCATTTGAAATGGTATTAAGAATATGCATATCCTTGCTTTAGGGCCTGAGCTACAGGCAGTTAAATTTGGGTATGTCATTTTAGGCAAAAAATTTTTTTAAAGGGGCGGAACTTTAAGCTGAATATTTTGAGCTGAAAATGGAACAATCACTTTAAAATTGGTGTAGGGCTATCATTGTAGTGCATGTAAAAGATGCACAAAATATGACAATTTGAAAAAGATCAATCTAGAAAAAATTATGTTAACACTGGGTGAACTCACATTGCAGTTACAGTAATATAGCAATTTTCACTTTGGATGGCCTCGGGCTGATCATTATAGTACACATTCTTATCCCTGAGGCATCATGTCCATGCCTCTAATTGATCACCCAGAGGGTCAAGACTAAAGAGAAATCCCTATGTCTGAAATGATCAATAGCCTACCTAAGCAACGTCTCAAAGTTAATGAGACATTTATCAAAGCAGCCACGTATTTAAAAAAAACACAATTACTGTAGGCAATATGAAAGATACAATTAGTAAATGCTCTGGTCCCCTTTTACAGTTAAATTATGCCAGCAGATTATTGACTATATCTGGCCAACATGGCTATACTGCATGTGTGTAACCCTGTGTGATCTGCTGTGTGAATGGCAGGTCAGGTGTGCTGTTCTATTGAGTCATCCTTCCAGACCTGCAGGCCAGTGTTTTAGCTCTTATTAACCAGAGCTCAGGGAACACAACACACACACACGCACACTCTGCTACAGCGAATTGGACCACAGGACAACGGTACCATATAATTGTACAATGCACCAGGGATATAGATCTGGTAGGTACGCCCTGAGCTGAATATTTAATTAGATTCACAAAAAAAATGGTGTCATATAAACTAGTTATAGACTACCATGCTTGTTAAATATGACCTTCAGGAGAACACATGTGGATCAGGGTTTTCAGTGCCGTTCTGATACTCTTTCATGACCGATAGCACAGAGAATGATTGCACTTTTCCTTTGTTGATTCCTCAAGGATCATGGCCAGTTCCCTCAAAACTTGGTCATGCCTCCATCTGAATTTGCCAAGGGAGAGGACAACAGTGCACCATGTTAAAACATTCTCCATGGTACCAGGTTTGTTGCAGAGAGGGGTGTTTGGGTTTTCAGTGAGGCCCCACCTGTGTAAGTTAGTGAGGGATGGGAGCACATCATAGACAGATCTTAAAGGGAACTGGATTCTGGCAGGTTCCATCCTCCACAGCTCATCCCAAGAAACTCCAGGCTCCCAACCTCACTGCTCTGTTCCTCCATTTGCCTGACTTCCTGCTGCACCAAGTGCCTCATTTCAGGGGTGTTGGCTTTGGCCCAGCATGTGGTTTGTGTTGCTTCAAGGCCCTGTCTTTATTGGCAGATGTTCCCCATTTTTTGCTAGCAGCATACCACCCTGCATACCACTGCTGGCTTGCCTCTGAAGCTCAGCAGGGTTGGTCCTGGCTGCTCTTTGGATGGAAGACCAGATTCTGCTGGAGGGCCAGTACGAGGCACTCTTTCCTCTTATCTAAAAAAAATATCCCAATGCCCCTGCCCTGTGTAGGGTGCCATCTTTCGGATGGGACGTTAAACAAGTGTCCTGACTAACTGAGGTCACTAAAGATCCCATGGCACTTATTGTAAGAGTAGGGGTGTTAACCCTGGTGTCCTGACTATATTCCCAAATCTGGCCCTCATACCATCATGGCCACCTAATCATCCCCAGCTTCCAATTGGCTCATTCAGCCCCCCTCCTCTCCCCAGGTCGTTGCTGTGAATGAGAATGTGTGCTCAGTCAACATACCTGGTAAAATAAGGGTTAAAATGCTTCAGCCTGTTTTGACGGCTGAAGCACCACTTTCTTTGTGTCCTGAACTCAATAATGGCACCTTGTATCTTCAGGTCTTGGAGTCCCTGAGGATCATCACCAGCCTGGCCTTTACCACTTTGAATTCTACCAGTGATGAGATTGGTAGTTGTAGCTTTGCTATTCTACTGTACAGACCCACACATGAGAAGCTCAGGGGCACGCCAAGCCATCTGCGTAGGTCTCGGTTCACAATTCTCTCTAGTGCCTGTTGTTGATGAGGTGACCTTGTACAGGGTTAGTGGCCAGGTTATTTGGGGGAGGACACTGTGCTGGTACATCCAGCACAGTGTACATGTGGATTCTCTGTCCAGTAGGGTCTAGTCAAATAACTTTCCCAGGCACTTGATGGGTTATTGACGATTGATGGAATTTCTTCTTTCTGGATCGTCACGCTGAACCTGTCTTTGTCACCTTTCCTTATCACCATGCTTCTCCATTTGCAAGGTTTATTAATCAAAAGTAAAACATTTAATTTAGTAAAAATGTTCAAGCATTCAGCATAGTTAAACATAATTACTGTCAGTTATTGTGAATCATTCTTTGCAACACGATACATTTAATAAACTGTTGAAATTAGATTATTTTTAGTTCCTGTTTCTCTGTACAGAAAGAACAAGAAAACCTGCTTTAGCTATAGACCCATCATTTTAAGTGTTTCAGCAAAGCCTCTCTCCCTCTCCCGCTGGTCACAACTGCACTAAGCCAGAGGGGGAGTTGTGTCATCAAAGACCTAACTCAGTGGGAGGAGGCCTCAGGAGGAGTAAACCTTTCTTGTCTCCTGATAAAAGCTGCTGTTGTGTGGAACTCACACAGTGAGGGGATCACAATTAGATGACAAATGAAGCAGGGATCAAGCTCCACATCGCTGGGGAGTGGTGGTCGTGCACTTCAAAATGATGAATAATTCTGTGTGTAATAGTTCACATGAACTCATGTCCAAAGTGGATCAGACATCTCAATAAAGGAAGCAGCTCAATAAAACATGCATCTGGTCTAATGGAATCTCTCTAAAGATACTCTTCTCTTCTCCACTATGTCACATCAGCTGTACGTTGGAGTGGACGGATCTGGGAAGCACTAAGCTGAATGTTAAGGGGCCAGTATTGATTGATTGATTTGCTCAAGAACAAACTTCTCTCCAACCCAGAAAAACAGATATAATTCACCATTGAAGTACCGGCCATACCATAAGCTATATTTACATGTTCATTGCTACATTGTTTCCACATTGCAGCAGAGAGAATGAGCCTACAAGGTTGACGCCTGGAGCAGTGATAAAAACTAATGACATTTAAATGAGTTCTAATTAAATAAAAAGGATGTGAAGCACATAAACTAAAAAGTTAGGATAAATCAAATCAAATCAAATTTTATTAGTCACATACACATGGTTAGCAGATGTTAATGCGAGTGTAGCGAAATGCTTGTGCTTCTAGTTCCGACAATGCAGTAATAACAACAAGTAATCTAACCTAACAATTCCACAACTACTACCTTATACACGCAAGTGTAAAGGGATAAAGAATATGTACATAAAGATATATGAATGAGTGATGGTACAGAACGGCATAGGCAAGATGCAGTAGATGGTATAGAGTACGGTATATACATATGAGATGAGTACTGTAGGGTATGTAAACATAAAGTGGCATAGTTTAAAGTGGCTAGTGGTACATGTATTACATAAAGATGGCAAGATGCAGTAGATGATATAGAGTACAGTATATACATATACATATGAGATGGGTAATGTAGGGTATGTAAACATTATATTAAGTGGCATTGTTTAAAGTGGCTAGTGGTATATTTTTACATAATTTCCATCAATTCCCATTTTTAAACTGGCTGGAGTTGAGTCAGTATGTTGGCAGCGGCCGCTAAATGTTAGTGGTGGCTGTTTAACAGTCTGACGGCCTTGAGATAGAAGCTGTTTTTCAGTCTCTCGGTCCCAGCTTTGATGCACCTGTACTGACCTCGCCTTCTGGATGATAGCGGGGTGAACAGGCAGTGGCTTGGGTGGTTGTTGTCCTTGATGATCTTTATGGCCTTCCTGTGACATCGGGTGGTGTAGGTGTCCTGGAGGGCAGGTAGTTTGCCCCCGGTGATGCGTTCTGCAGACTTCACTACCCTCTGGAGAGCCTTACGGTTGTGGGCGGAGCAGTTGCCGTACCAGGCGGTGATACAGCCTGACAGGATGCTCTCGATTGTGCATCTGTAGAAGTTTGTGAGTGCTTTTGGTGACAAGCCGAATTTCTTCAGCCTCCTGAGGTTGAAGAGGCGCTGCTGCGCCTTCTTCACAACGCTGTATGTGTGGGTGGACCAATTCAGTTTGTCCGTGATGTGTACACCGAGGAACTTAAAACTTTCCACCTTCTCCACTACTGACCCGTCGATGTGGATAGGGGGGTGCTCCCTCTGCTGTTTCCTGAAGTCCACAATCATCTCCTTTGTTTTGTTGACGTTGAGTGTGAGGTTATTTTCCTGACACCACACTCCGAGGGCCCTCACCTCCCTGTAGGCCGTCTCGTCGTTGTTGGTAATCAAGCCTACCACTGTAGTGTCATCCGCAAACTTGATGATTGAGTTGGAGGCGTGCATGGCCACGCAGTCGTGGGTGAACAGGGAGTACAGGAGAGGGCTCAGAACGCACCCTTGTGGGGCCCCAGTGTTGAGGATCAGCGGGGTGGAGATGTTGTTACCTACCCTCACCACCTGGGGGCGGCCCGTCAGGAAGTCCAGGACCCAGTTGCACAGGGCGGGGTCAAGACACAGGGTCTCGAGCTTGATGACGAGTTTGGAGGGTACTATGGTGTTAAATGCTGAGCTGTAGTCGATGAACAGCATTCTCACATAGGTATTCCTCTTGTCCAGATGGGTTAGGGCAGTGTGCAGTGTGGTTGCGATTGCGTCGTCTGTGGACCTATTGGGTCGGTAAGCAAATTGGAGTGGGTCTAGGGTGTCCGGTAGGGTGGAGGTGATATGGTCCTTGACTAGTCTCTCAAAGCACTTCATGATGACAGAAGTGAGTGCTACGGGGCGGTAGTCGTTTAGCTCAGTTACCTTAGCTTTCTTGGGAACAGGAACAATGGTGGCCCTCTTGAAGCATGTGGGAACAGCAGACTGGGATAAGGATTGATTGAATATGTCCGTAAACACACCAGCCAGCTGGTCTGCGCATGCTCTGAGGACGCGGCTGGGAATGCCGTCTGGGCCTGCAGCCTTGCGAGGGTTAACACGTTTAAATGTTTTACTCACCTCGGCTGCAGTGAAGGAGAGCCCGCAGGTTTTGGTAGCGGGCCGTGTCAGTGGCACTGTATTGTCCTCAAAGCGGGCAAAAAAGTTATTTAGCCTGTCTGGGAGCAAGACATCCTGGTCCGCGACGGGGCTGGTTTTCTTTTTGTAATCCGTGATAGACTGTAGACCCTGCCACATACCTCTTGTGTCTGAGCTGTTGAATTGCGACTCAATTTTGTCTCTGTACTGGGACTTAGCCTGTTTGATAGCCTTGCGGAGAGAATAGCTACACTGTTTGTATTCGGTCATGTTTCCGGTCACCTTGCCCTGGTTAAAAGCAGTGGTTCGCGCTTTCAGTTTCACGCGAATGCTGCCGTCAATCCACGGTTTCTGGTTTGGGAATGTTTTAATCGTTGCTGTGGGTACGACATCGTCAATGCACTTCCTAATGAACTCGCTCACCGAATCAGCATATTCTTCAATGTTGTTGTTGGACGCAATGCGGAACATATTCCAATCCGCGTGATCGAAGCAGTCTTGAAGCGTGGAATCAGATTGGTCGGACCAGCGTTGAACAGACCTGAGCGCGGGAGCTTGTTTTAGTTTCTGTTTGTAGGCTGGAATCAACAAAATGGAGTCGTGGTCAGCTTTTCCGAAAGGAGGGCGGGGGAGGGCCTTATATGCGTCGCGGAAGTTAGTATAACAATGATCCAGGGTTTTACCAGCCCTGGTAGCACAATCGATATGCTGATAGAATTTAGGGAGTTTTGTTTTTAGATTAGCCTTGTTAAAATCCCCAGCTACGATGAATGCAGCCTCAGGGTGTGTGGTTTCCAGTTTACAAAGAGTCAGATAGAGTTCGTTCAGGGCCATCGATGTGTCTGCTTGGGGGGGAATATATACGGCTGTGATTATGATCGAAGAGAATTCCCTTGGTAGATAATGCGGTCGACATTTGATTGTGAGGAGTTCTAGATCAGGTGATCAGGATATATAGGATATTGATGGGATATATAGGATATATATGATATTGCTAGAATATAAAGGATATTGATGGGATATATAGGATATTGATAGATATAGGATATATAGGATATTGATGGATATATAGGATATTGCTAGATATAGGATATTGCTGGGCTATATAGGATATTGATAGATATAGGATATATTGATATGAATCAACACACTCATTTGTATTTTCTTTCAGCTACACTACAGTGAATGGAGGCTTGTAATGCCCAACCAAGATCAATATATGCAGCAGCAGTTATTGGAGGTGGTGACAGTGAGTAATGTTAGTGGTGGTGGCAGACGACAGATAGTGAGTGCCACTCCAGTCTCAAGCACCAGTCTGTGTGTCAAGTACTGGTATTCTCCTCACCTCCTACACAATTCCCCTCAGCTTTCAGTCAATCATAGAGCTGCTGCTGCTAGACTGGATGGGGGCTTTCTCGCCTGTCTGGAACAACATGCTATTTGCACTACATATGTCATATCAGTAAAACCAAATTCACTGGATTGCATCTGTAATGCCATGACAACAGATGTAGATATCAATGTGACCTCCCCTCTACATTATTTCCCTTGAAAGTACCCCATGTACAACTTAGAACGTGCCCTCGCCCTGCGAAGCCACCTCCCCCTCCATTGATGCTAACCACTTAAAATTCCTAATGCCAAAGCTATTACACTCCCGTTGACAGACTCGCTCTCTACACCCCCTCCTGAAGGTAGATACCGTAAAGCTCATTGAGAATCAGAGCCACACACAGTGTTTTTCATCTATGGAGACCTTTGATTTTCATCTGCCAAGACATGCAATTTCATCATATTGCCTAGTGGGTGGGGAACCTATACTCCTATACCTACAGCGAAGGGCTGGCCACCAACATGATGCCATTTACTAAGATAACACTGTGTGTGTGTATAGACGGTCCGGAGGGCAGATGGGGGCGAAGAGAAACAGACAGACACAGAGAGTGAAGCGAGAGAGACTGCAGGGTGTATTTTTCCTTGGATAATTGCAGCTTTGCATATGTGTCTTTCAGTGCAAGTCTTTAAAATCCTCTACTTCCTGGTGTGGTTGGGATATCATTCCCCTGCACATTTGAATTGCCTCTTCCCTGAGGTGAAGGATTTAATGAATGAATTGACTGTAGTACATTTCAGCCAGAAGCTACCGAACACAATACAACCAGGGCTCTGAATGTTTAGTGCATGTTATAATTTGCTTCAGGACAGCTCATATGACTGACATGCTTGTTATAATGTGCATGATGTACAAAACTGGATATGCATTCAAAGAGATGTGGTTAGATCAACATTAGATGAGCTACAAAACCCATCGAAATAATCAGCTTGTGTATTTCTTTAAAAACCAGAACCCAACACATTTCAGTCATTGTTTCGCATGACAAAAACAAAGTGGTACTTTCATCAAGTACTTTTCATCCATAGAAGCTTGACTTATTGTATTGCACGTAGCATGGCCTTGTGTGTTACGTTGACAGGTGTGATCTTTGAAACTGCTATGTTCAATGGCAAGAAATGCTGCAATTCATTTTGTGTGAGATTATGTACTTTGATGTTATTAAAAAGTAAATGCCACGCAGGGTAAGGTTTTTAAATGGCACCTTTCATACGTTCTACAGAGTATAAATTAGATTTTTTTTAAATGTGAAAAGGCCAAGATCACATTCATTCATGGACATCCTTAATAGATACCAATGTCCAATATAAAAGTTTCTTCCTTCAAAACGACATCTACGAGATTTCATGAAAATACACCTTCAACTTCATGGACATTTTGTTCCATTTCCACCCAGATTGACTCAGTAATGACACCTGAAAGGATATATCTAAAGAGGCAGCTGGCAGCTGGAAACGGCCAGATAAGAGCCCCTCTGGTAAGATGTAGCTCCGCTATTAACCTAATAAGAGGGAGCACTCTTAGCATAGAACAACTCTGCAGGATTGACATAGTTCGGTCTGGCAGTTTGATGTTCCAGGAGAAATCACGATAGTTGGTACCTTACCAACCTCATGTATTTCACAAGAGTGAGAAAGAGTAAAGGACACATGGTCAGGATTCCCGGACGCATTTTAGAATCATTTAACTGCATCAAACATCAAGCACTTAATCAGAGGTATTAATGAATTAAATACATATAATAAAAATATTATTTAATTATTTAAATACATTTACGTAGGTGTGTACGTAGGTGTGTAATGTATTGCGTAATGTATTCCCATTGGTATGTATCACCTACTGTGAGTACTACAACAATCTGTGAGAGAGAAAGAGAGAGGGTAGGGAGAGAGATAAAAGAGCAAGAAGAGGGGGAGAGAGTAAAAGTACAGATTCTGAAGACTGGTCTGCTTAACCATCAGTCTATCTCAAACAGAACCACAGGCTGCAGAACAGACGAACAGCAGCAGCACAGCCTAAACAACTATCTGAATAATAATAACTCTCTGTAGGAGGGTATATGCCAACAACAGGCTGGAAATGCTCATTACTTCTTCAACAAAAGGAAGATTTAATGATCAGAACTCCTCATAAACAACCCCAGACCTCTCTCTCTGTGGTCATGTTAGTAATCTTTCATAAACAACACCAGACCTCTCTCTCTGTGGTCATGTTAGTAATCTCTCATAAACAACACCAGACCTCTCTCTCTGTGGTCATGTTAGTAATCTCTCATAAACAACACCAGACCTCTCTCTCTGTGGTCATGTTAGTAATCTCTCATAAACAACACCAGACCTCTCTCTCTGTGGTCATGTTAGTAATCTCTCATAAACAACACCAGACCTCTCTCTCTGTGGTCATGTTAGTGATCTCTCATAAACAACACCAGACCTCTCTCTCTCTGTGGTCATGCTAGTGACCTCTCTCTCTCTCTGTGTGGTCATGCTAGTGACCTCTCTCTCTGTGGTCATGCTAGTGACCTCTCTCTCTCTCTGTGGTCATGCTAGTGACCTCTCTCTCTCTCTCTGTGGTCATGCTAGTGACCTCTCTCTCTGTGGTCATGGTAGTGACCTCTCATAAACAACCCCAAACCTCTCTCTCTGTGGTCATGGTAGTGATCTCTCTCTCTCTGTGGTCATGCTAGTGACCTCTCATAAACAACCCCAGACCTCCCTCTCTGTGGTCAGAGCAGAGGAGTGTACAAGAACAGGATGGTTCAAAAAGCTCTGGTACAGACATAGACAGACAGTGAGCTGATGATGTTGACCTGAGGGTTCAGTGCTGCTGGGTAATTGGCCATTCATCCTTTGTGTGTGATTCACCAGCTCAGAGAGCCCAGGGGTCACGTCCTAAGCGACCAGAGAGAATGACTGTCCATCCGTGTTTCAAAGCACCAGAGAAAGAGAGACAGAGACACACACAGAGAAGGAGCGAGAGAGAGAGACAGAGCTGCTTTCCTTCCAGATTCAAAGAGCCTCTGTGGGTCTCTGGCATCGCTGCTATCCACAGGAGTCAGGTCCATCAGTTCAGTCTACAGTGCATAGAAAGACATTGTGCCAAAAAACACATTGACCAGCAGCCTAACAACATATCTTCTCTCCCAGACACTCTCTCACAAAGTGTGTCTTCTTTCACACACACACACACACACCCCTCAGGCTGTAAGGTTGAGATATGTCAGGTCTGAGACTGATGCTCAGCCCTGGAACACATAAATCTCCTCTTCACTGAAACATTGCTGTCTCACCAACCTGAGAAAGAGAGGGGGGAGATTGAGAGAAGTGAGAGGGGGAGTCAGAAAGCCTAAAGGTGGGAAAAGTTATGAAAAGTTATCCAATGTTATACAAGTTAACTTCCTTGCACTACATAGCCTGAAATAGCTTGAATCTACTAAATCAACATTAACATAAAAACATACAGCATGGCCTCTATATTTAGACATTTTTATTTGTATTTTTTATTTAACCTTTATTTAACTAGTCAAGTCAGTTAAGAACAAATTCTTATTTTCAATGACGGCCCAGGAACAGTGGGTTAACTGCCTTGTTCAGGGGCAGAACGACAGATTTTTACCATGTCAGCTCGGGGATTCCATCTTGCAACCTTTCAGTTACTAGTCCAACGCTCTAACCACTAGGCTACTTGCCGCCCAGCTAAATGCCTAACTGGAGTGTGTAGAGGGGTGTGGAGTGTCACTCACCCCACAGTCAGCTCGGTGAAGTCTGAGGGGCCACACACACACACAAAGACCTTTGAGTCTTCAGGCCTAACCAAGAAGCCAGTCAGCATGGAGGCCTCAACCCGCCCCTTCCTGCCTGTCCACCCATCACATGGCTCTGACAGAATATACTCCACCTGGAACCTGGAATCATAGAATAGAGCAGAATAGAACAGCAGAATGGTAAGATGGTAATGATAGAACCAATTACATAGCTCTGACAGATCATACTCCACCTGGAACCTGGAATCATAGAATAGAGCAGAATAGAACCTATTACATAGCTCTGACAGATCATACTCCACCTGGAACCTGGAATCATAGAATAGAGCAGAATAGAACCTATCACATGGCTCTGACAGATCATACTCCACCTGGAACCTGGAATCATAGAATAGAGCAGAATAGAACCTATCACATGGCTCTGACAGATCATACTCCACCTGGAACCTGGAATCATAGAATAGAGCAGAATAGAACCTATCACATGGCTCTGACAGATCATACTCCACCTGGAACCTGGAATCATAGAATAGAGCAGAATAGAACCTATCACATGGCTCTGACAGATCATACTCCACCTGGAACCTGGAATCATAGAATAGAGCAGAATAGAACCTATCACATGGCTCTGACAGATCATACTCCACCTGGAACCTGGAATCATAGAATAGAGCAGAATAGAACCTATCACATGGCTCTGACAGAACATACTCCACCTGGAACCATAGAATGTAAGAAACAAATGTATCTTCTGCCTTACCAATTGACAGACAGTTCATCAGAACATACTGTACACTGACAGAGATCACGAAAGAACATTCTCTGCCTAGCAGCAAGACTACATGTACAGTAACATGTATGTGTTAATGCTGCTTTACATAAGAATCTAGTCAAGATGGTAATGATGGGGAGTATTCACACACCATGAAGACATGCAATCAAAGACATCTGGAGCGGGGCAAGAACACACACACACACACACACACACACACACACACACACACACACACACACTAATGATTAGATTCACCAGAGGGTCAGTCTTGCTGACATCTAACGCAGCCAACCTCAGAATGACCACACACACCTCTCATCTTCAGCTGCGAGGCCGTCAAGTTCAGAGTGCCACAGGATGTCTCTTTCCTGTCTGTTGAAGAACATCAGCTTGGTTTTCCTAGAACACACAAAGATCTAATGCCATCAGAAAAACCTTGTCCTTCACAATGTATACACATCCTCAGAAAGAGAACAATGACAGACGTGTCCTACACAATGTATACACATCCTCAGAAAGAGAACAATGACAGACGTGTCCTACACAATGTATACACATCCTCAGAAAGAGAACAAAGACAGACGTGTCCTACACAATGTATACACATCCTCAGAAAGAGAACAATGACAGACGTGTCCTACACAATGTATACACATCCTCAGAAAGACAACAGTGACAGCCTTGTCCTTCACAATGTATACACATCCTCAGAAAGAGAACAATGACAGACGTGTCCTACACAATGTATACACATCCTCAGAAAGAGAACAATGACAGACGTGTCCTACACAATGTATACACATCCTCAGAAAGACAACAGTGACAGCCTTGTCCTTCACAATGTATACACATCCTCAGAAAGACAACAGTGACAGCCTTGTCCTTCACAATGTATACACATCCTCAGAAAGACAACAGTGACAGACGTGTCCTACACAATGTATACACATCCTCAGAAAGACAACAGTGACAGCCTTGTCCTTCACAATGTATACACATCCTCAGAAAGAGAACAGTGACAGACGTGTCCTACACAATGTATACACATCCTCAGAAAGACAACAGTGACAGCCTTGTCCTTCACAATGTATACACATCCTCAGAAAGAGAACAACGACAGCCTTGCAATAGCACAGCAGTCAGAGTACAGCCTCCTACAGTTTCTATTCAGTCACAAGTAGAAATGAAATACTCTGCATAACATATCTGAAAGAACGGGATCAACAATTCAGCAGTATATTTGACAGGATAGGCAGAATATTTTCCATACTGCTTATACCTTTCCAAGTCGTTCATATCTACATGAAGTGCTTAGGGGGGAGGGGCTATACTAGGGGTTGTTTCTGGGTGGAGCCATGACAGTGTATTTCACCTGAGTGAGCCCAGGTCCTGGAGGGCCAATCGGATCACTCGAGCCATGGGCGTGAACCCCGTGCCGGCTGCTAACAGATAGAGTTGAGTGACCTCACGCAGGAGGCGGAGACTGAACGGACCATCCGGACTGCTGACAGACAGGTGGTCACCTAGGCAACCAGGGAAGAGGAGAGAAGGAAACCCATTAAGCTGAGAAACCACACAAACACAAGAATAAGCAAAAACAGATAACACATAAATGTTTTTTTTTAAAGGAGTACAAATCAGGATAGCTTTAATAATGAATACAGAACACAGTGTCTGTTCATTCCCTACCATCAGCTATCCATTTCCTCGTTCATGAGGTTCCTGTTTGTACTGTACAGCTAGTCCTTGTTATTAGGTGTTATCTAGATGTACTGTATATCAGTGAAAGGCACATGGTACCGTTGTAATGGAGAATGTTTTTCTTCTTTAACTGACTGACTGGGAAATAAACATCCTCTATCTGTCCCAATGTTGCAGCTGGGCCTGCATCGCCAGGCAACCACACACGCACACACATCACTCAACACTAGGATATATTCAGGTAATGGGGGTCAGATTAGGACAATTACATAGCCTGAAGCCATGTCACTGAGCGTAGTTAACACAGAAAGATAAAGAAACATCTATTTTCCTGTCCACTTCTGTGCAGATGAACTGGTAGGACAATTACTTTTCCAGTAAGGAGAAGG
Source organism: Salvelinus fontinalis (assembly GCF_029448725.1). Taxonomy (NCBI): domain Eukaryota; kingdom Metazoa; phylum Chordata; class Actinopteri; order Salmoniformes; family Salmonidae; genus Salvelinus; species Salvelinus fontinalis. The sequence continues at coordinate 21,403,332 of NC_074670.1, read as the reverse complement.
TCATGGATTTAGATTGTATTGATTCCACTGTTAAGAGGACAAGATAAAAGACAAAGGCCAGGAAATCTGATTCATTGTGGGTGGAAAGGAAAGAAGGGTTATATTCTGGCACCCTGACTATGTAAAAGGCTGGACTCTGAGAAAGGGTCGGGATGATAGATGAGATAAAACAACCTGTTTATGAGTTTTTAAATAGAAACTAATTACACCATCAATCCTGTTTGGGAGCTGAGCAATCTCTCCCCCCCGTAATTGATTTATCTGAATAGTGCCTACTTCTGCTGATGTATGAATAAAAGAAAGAAAGAGAGAGAGAGAGAGAGAGAGAGAGAGAGAGAGAGAGAGAGAGAGAGAGAGAGGCGAGAGAGAGAGAGGCGAGAGAGAGAGAGGCGAGAGAGAGAGAGGCGAGAGAGAGAGAGAGAGGCGAGAGAGAGAGGCGAGAGAGAGAGACAGAGAGAGAGAGGCGAGAGAGAGAGAGAGAGGCGAGAGAGAGAGGCGAGAGAGAGAGAGAGAGAGGCGAGAGAGAGAGAGAGAGAGAGAGGCGAGAGAGAGAGAGAGAGAGAGGCGAGAGAGAGAGAGAGAGAGGCGAGAGAGAGGCGAGAGAGAGAGAGAGAGAGGCGAGAGAGAGAGAGAGAGAGAGAGAGAGGCGAGAGAGAGAGAGAGAGGCGAGAGAGAGAGAGAGAGGCGAGAGAGAGAGAGAGGCGAGAGAGAGAGAGAGGCGAGAGAGAGAGAGAGGCGAGAGAGAGAGAGAGAGGCGAGAGAGAGAGAGAGGCGAGAGAGAGAGAGGCGAGAGAGAGAGGCGAGAGAGAGAGGCGAGAGAGAGAGAGAGAGAGAGAGAGAGAGAGAGAGAGAGAGAGAGAGAGAGAGAGAGAGAGAGAGAGAGAGAGAGAGAGAGAGAGAGGTGACAAAAGGATACAGGATGAAAGATAGAAACGAGAGAAAAAGATAGGGTCTAACTAGGGCTGTGACGATTATAGAATTTTAGGTAACGATAAATTGTCTTGCAAATGACCACAGTCATTGCCATAATTGTCTTTTTTGTTGAAAAATGTTTTGAGCTTGTAATGGATCTTTGAATATTAGCTATGACATACTAAATACAACAGCATTGGTGACATCCCTATCGCAAAAACGAATGGTTTGGACTAGAGGTCGACCGATTATGATTTTTCAACGCCGATCCCGACTATTGGAGGACAAAAAAAGCAGATACCGATTAATCGGACGATTTATAATAATAAAAAAAATGTGTTTATATATATATATATATATATATATATATATAATATACACTGCTCAAAAAAATAAAGGGAACACTTAAACAACACAATGTAACTCCAAATCAATCACACTTCTGTGAAATCAAACTGTCCACTTAGGAAGCAACACTGATTGACAATACATTTCACATGCTGTTGTGCAAATGGAATAGACAAAAGGTGGAAATTATAGGCAATTAGCAAGACACCCCCCAAAACAGGAGTGATTCTGCAGGTGGTGACCACAGACCACTTCTCAGTTCCTATGCTTCCTGGCTGATGTTTTGGTCACTTTTGAATGCTGGCGGTGCTCTCACTCTAGTGGTAGCATGAGACGGAGTCTACAACCCACACAAGTGGCTCAGGTAGTGCAGTTCATCCAGGATGGCACATCAATGCGAACTGTGGCAAAAAGGTTTGCTGTGTCTGTCAGCGTAGTGTCCAGAGCATGCAGGCGCTACCAGGAGACAGGCCAGTACATCAGGAGACGTGGAGGAGGCCGTAGGAGGGCAACAACCCAGCAGCAGGACCACTACCTCCGCCTTAGTGCAAGGAGGTGCACTGCCAAAGCCCTGCAAAATGACCTCCAGCAGGCCACAAATGTGCATGTGTCAGCATATGGTCTCACAAGGGGTCTGAGGATCTCATCTCGGTTCCTAATGGCAGTCAGGCTACCTCTGGCGAGCACATGGAGGGCTGTGCGGCCCCACAAAGAAATGCCACCACACCATGACTTACCCATCGCCAAACCGGTCATGCTGGAGGATGTTGCAGGCAGCAGAACGTTCTCCACGGCGTCTCCAGACTCTGTCACGTCTGTCACATATGCTCATGTGCTCAGTGTGAACCTGCTTTCATCTGTGAAGAGCACAGGGCGCCAGTGGCGAATTTGCCAATCTTGGTGTTCTCTGGCAAATGCCAAACGTCCTGCACGGTGTTGGGCTGTAAGCACAACCCCCACCTGTGGATGTCGGGCCCTCATACCACCCTCATGGAGTCTGTTTCTGACCGTTTGAGCAGACACATTCACATTTGTGGCCTACTGGAGGTCATTTTGCAGGGCTCTGGCAGTGCACCTCCTTGCACTAAGGCGGAGGTAGTGGTCCTGCTGCTGGGTTGTTGCCCTCCTACGGCCTCCTCCACGTCTCCTGATGTACTGGCCTGTCTCCTGGTAGCGCCTGCATGCTCTGGACACTACGCTGACAGACACAGCAAACCTTTTTGCCACAGTTCGCATTGATGTGCCATCCTGGATGAACTGCACTACCTGAGCCACTTGTGTGGGTTGTAGACTCCGTCTCATGCTACCACTAGAGTGAGAGCACCGCCAGCATTCAAAAGTGACCAAAACATCAGCCAGGAAGCATAGGAACTGAGAAGTGGTCTGTGGTCACCACCTGCAGAATCACTCCTGTTTTGGGGGGTGTCTTGCTAATTGCCTATAATTTCCACCTTTTGTCTATTCCATTTGCACAACAGCATGTGAAATTTATTGTCAATCAGTGTTGCTTCCTAAGTGGACAGTTTGATTTCACAGAAGTGTGATTGACTTGGAGTTACATTGTGTTGTTTAAGTGTTCCCTTTATTTTTTTGAGCAGTGTATATCATACACACACACACATTTTTGTAATAATGACAATTGCAACAATACTGAATGAACAATGAACACTTATTTTAACTTAAAATAATACATAAATACACACACACAGCTCTGAAGTGACAATGATACTGAAGATCTGGTTAGGAGACAAATACTCTCAACTGTTTGAATAAAAATAGAGTTTAAGTTACCTGTGATGAATGTTGAAAACAAAAACTGTCATTTCTATATGCAGGAAATCCTATTTTAATAATGGGCATGGTAAGAATTGACGACCAAAGTGTGAGTCATAATTCCCATGACACCTTCTAGCAAAATCTGAAAAGCGGTTCCTTCATTTATTCCATAGGATATTTTCAGATTCACTTAAAATAAGGTCTGTGTTTCGTGTAGGCTTACACCCCCTTGCCAATTGTATAACTGTGTAGATATCCATAGGACAAGGTAACTCTGATCAATATTGGCAACATATAAGCGAAGATACATTTTTTTGTAGAGTGGATTTATGAAAATATGTTGACAAACGTTACCTTATCCTAGTGAGATTTACACGGGTATCAGAACGTCGAGGCGGTTTAAGCCTGCATGAAAAACAGACCTTATTTGAAGTAGATCAACACATTATCTATGGAAGACATGAACGGTAAAATAACGAAGGAACCCCTTTCAAGTTCAGCCGCAAGTTATTACAGGAATTATAACGCGTCGACTATTTCTCTCTAAACCATATACCTTTGACTAATCCGGAAACTATCACCTCGAAAACAAAATGTTTATTCCGTTCCGTATTTTATCTAACGGGTGGCATCCATGAGTCTAAATATTCCTGTTACATTGCACAACCTTACATTGCACAACCTTCAATATTCCTGTTACATTGCAGAATATTCCTGTTACATTGCACAATATTCCTGTTACATTGCACAATATTCCTGTTACATTGCACAATATTCCTGTTACATTGCACAATATTCCTGTTACATTGCACAACCTAGTTATGTCATAATTACGTAATTCTGGCAAATTAGTTCGCAAAGAGCCAGGCGGCCCAAACTGTTGCATATACCCTGACTCTGCGTGCAATGAACGCAAGAGAAATGACACAATTTCACCTGGTTAATATTGCCTGCTAACCTGGATTTCTTTTAGCTAAATATGCAGGTTTAAAAATATATACTTGTGTATTGATTTTAAGAAAGGCATTGATGTTTATGGTTAAGTACACATTGGAGCAATGACAGTCATTGATTGATTGTTTTTTATAAGATAAGTTTAATGCTAGCTAGCAATTTACCTTAGCTTACTGCATTTGCGACACAGGCAGGCTCCTCGTGGAGTGCAATGTAATCAGTGTTAGAGCATTGGACTAGTTAACTGTAAGGTTGCAAGATTGGATCCCCCGAGCTGACAAGGTTAAAAATCTGAGGCATAACGTTCCTAGGCCGTCATTGAAAATAAGAATGTGTTCTTAACTGACTTGCCTAGTTAAATAAAGATTAAATAAAGGTGTAAAAAAATTAATAATTAAAAAATAATAATAATAATAATTTTTTTTTTTTAAACGGCAAATCAGTGCCCAAAAAAAACGATTTCTGATTGTTATGAAAACTTGAAATCGACCCCGATTAATCGGCCATTCCGATTAATCGGTCGCCCTCTAGTTTGGACCGCTTCAAACGTTTGGAAATAAAGCTTCTCCTCCCGACCGTGCCGTTCTGCTCGTAAAATGACTACCAAATGTACCCATTTCATTTAGAAATACAATTATCTACTTGAATATAAAAGTTGATAATTGTCCATAATTGTTGGTAACAAGATTATACGATAATTGTGCCAGCCCTAACTAACATCTGACATTTAATACTCAAAATACATAATGAGAATAGAATTGGAAAGTGCTACTATTAATCATAAGTATATCCCTAATCACAATGGTAATAGTATAGTCCTCCCTGTGAATGTTAACGTCATAATAATGTTATTACTAACGGTCATGTAAATGCAGTACCCTATCATAATCAATGCTTGTGTAATGCATTTTAAATACTAAATGTGGTTAAAGAGTTTTTTTATTTTAATCGACACACAGGAGTCAAGAACTTTTGTCACCTAGTCTACTTGTGCACGCAGCAGGCAAACATGTAAATGACTTTATGGTAAACAAAAGGTTATCTAATCAATCCTGGTTGGAAGAAAAATAAACGTCCCTCCGGTTTCTGACGTGCTCTTTTATTTCATGTTGTTGTTGTTGCCAACCTTGCTCACTTCTCTGAAACATTAGTATTCCACAGCGTGGCTAAGCCACCTGCAGATTGATGTACACTTGACCTCAATGTCTATTCCACTTACATATGAACACACAGCACATGAACACACACAGAAACAAACGCACGCACGCACACACAAACCTCACACAACCTACTCACTAACAATCATATATTTCTTTACTTTACTCGTATTATTATCTATCGGGTGCCTTTACCTTGCCATCATGTATATATCAACCTCAAGTAGCTCGTACCTCTGTACATTGATCTGGTACTTCCTGTATATAGCTCCACATTGATCTGGTACTCCTTGTATATAGCTCCACATTGATCTGGTACATCCTGTATATAGCTCCCCATTGATCTGGTACTCCCTGTATATAGCTCCACATTGATCTGGTACTCCCTGTATATAGCTCCACATTGATCTGGTACTCCCTGTATATAGATCTACATTGATCTGGTACTCCCTGTATATAGATCCACATTGATCTGGTACTCCCTGTATATAGCTCCCCATTGATCTGGTACTCCCTGTATATAGCTCCCCATTGATCTGGTACTTCCTGTATATAGCTCCCCATTGATCTGGTACTCCCTGTATATAGCTCCACATTGATCTGGTACTCCCTGCATATAGCTCCCCATTGATCTGATACTTCCTGTATATAGCTCCCCATTGATCTGGTACTCCCTGTATATAGCTTCACATTGATCTGGTACTCCCTGTATATAGCTCCCAATTGATCTGGTACTCCCTGTATATAGCTCCACATTGATCTGGTACTCCCTGTATATAGCTCCACATTGATCTGGTACTCCCTGTATATAGCTCCACATTGATCTGGTACTCCCTGTATATAGTTTCACATTGATCTGGTACTCCCTGTATATAGTTTCACATTGATCTGGTACTCCCTGTATATAGCTCCCCATTGATCTGGTACTCCCTGTATATAGCTCCCCATTGATCTGATACTTCCTGTATATAGCTCCCCATTGATCTGGTACTCCCTGTATATAGCTCCACATTGATCTGGTACTCCCTGTATATAGCTCCCCATTGATCTGGTACTCCCTGTATATAGCTCCACATTGATCTGGTACTCCCTGTATATAGCTCCACATTGATCTGGTACTCCCTGTATATAGCTCCCCATTGATCTGGTACTCCCTGTATATAGCTCCCCATTGATCTGGTACTCCCTGTATATAGCTCCCCATTGATCTGGTACTCCCTGTATATAGCTCCCCATTGATCTGGTACTCCCTGTATATAGCTCCCCATTGATCTGGTACTTCCTGTATATAGCTCCACATTGATCTGGTACTCCCTGTATATAGCTCCACATTGATCTGGTACTCCCTGTATACAGCTCCACATTGATCTGGTACTCCCTGTATATAGCTCCACATTGATCTGGTACTTCCTGTATATAGCTCCCCATTGATCTGGTACTTCCTGTATATAGCTCCCCATTGATCTGGTACTCCCTGTATATAGCTCCCCATTGATCTGGTACTCCCTGTATATAGCTCCCCATTGATCTGGTACTTCCTGTATATAGCTCCACATTGATCTGGTACTCCCTGTATATAGCTCCCCATTGATCTGGTACTCCCTGTATATAGCTCCCCATTGATCTGGTACTCCCTGTATATAGCTCCCCATTGATCTGGTACTCCCTGTATATAGCTCCCCATTGATCTGGTACTCCCTGTATATAGCTCCACATTGATCTGGTACTCCCTGTATATAGCTCCACATTGATCTGGTACTTCCTGTATATAGCTCCCCATTGATCTGGTACTCCCTGTATATAGCTCCACATTGATCTGGTACTTCCTGTATATAGCTCCCCATTGATCTGGTACTCCCTGTATATAGCTCCCCATTGATCTGGTACTCCCTGTATATAGCTCCCCATTGATCTGGTACTCCCTGTATATAGCTCCATTATTGGGTATTCAATGTAAAGTCTACACCAGTTGTATTCGGTGTATGTGATAAATAACATTTGAACAACCCACTTAGCTGTAACAGTGAGGTTTACTGGGGGCCTCAGACTTACCGATGTTGAGGTTGTTTAGGTGTTGAGTCAACACTCCATCTGGGTAGACTTTGATCATGAGGAAGATGTCAGTGGCTGCAGTCCCCTGTGTGGAGTCCAGTGTAGCTGGTACCAGTGTTTCCTCGACTGGCGTGTAGGGCTTCACCACCTCACTGTCTACACATATAGCATTAACATTAGCAATGAATTACATGTGATGCTATGGGATTAGCGGTAGCCCAGATATAGCGTTAGCCAACTGTCTACACATTTCATAAGGCTTGTTTTTCTCTGGAGGCCAGGAAGGAGCTGGTACGATGTACATTACTGGTGGTCTTAGATTTTAGTGATGTTATATATACAGTATATATATATATATATATATATATATATATATATATATATATATATATATATATATATATATATATATATATATATATATATATATATATATATATATAGTATATATATATATACTGCTCAAAAAAATAAAGGGAACACTAAAATAACACATCCTAGATCTGAATTAATGAAATATTCTTATTAAATACTTTTTTCTTTACATCGTTGAATGTGCTGACAACAAAATCACACAAAAATGATCAATGTAAATCAAATTTATCAACCCATGGAGGTCTGGATTTGGAGTCACACTCAAAATTAAAGTGGAAAACCACACTACAGGCTGATCCAACTTTGATGTAATGTCCTTAAAACAAGTCAAAATGAGGCTCAGTAGTGTGTGTGGCCTCCACGTGCCTGTATGACCTCCCTACAACGCCTGGGCATGCTCCTGATGAGGTGGCGGATGGTCTCCTGTGGGATCTCCTCCCAGACCTGGACTAAAGCATCCGCCAACCCCTGGACAGTCTGTGGTGCAACGTGGCATTGGTGGATGGAGCGAGACATGATGTCCCAGATGTGCTCAATTGGATTCAGGTCTGGGGAACGGGCGGGCCAGTCCATAGCATCAATGCCTTCCTCTTGCAGGAACTGCTGGCACACTCCAGCCACATGAGGTCTAGCATTGTCTTGCATTAGGAGGAACCCAGGGCCAACCGCACCAGCATATGGTCTCACAAGGGGTCTCATCTCGGTACCTAATGGCAGTCAGGCTACCTCTGGCGAGCACATGGAGGGCTGTGCGGCCCCACAAAGAAATGCCACCCCACACCATGACTGACCCATCGCCAAACCGGTCATGCTGGAGGATGTTGCAGGCAGCAGAACGTTCTCCACAGCGTCTCCAGACTCTGTCACGTCTGTCACATGTGCTCAGTGTGAACCTGCTTTCATCTGTGAAGAGCACAGGGCGCCAGTGGCGAATTTGCCAATCTTGGTGTTCTCTGGCAAATGCCAAACGTCCTGCACGGTGTTGGGCTGTAAGCACAACCCCCACCTGTGGACGTCGGGCCCTCATACCACCCTCATGGAGTCTGTTTCTGACCGTTTGAGCAGACACATGCACATTTGTGGCCTGCTGGAGGTCATTTTGCAGGGCTCTGGCAGTGCTCCACCTGCTCCTCCTTGCACAAAGGCGGAGGTAGCCGTCCTGCTGCTGGGTTGTTGCCCTCCTACGGCCTCCTCCACATCTCCTGATGTACTGGCCTGTCTCCTGGTAGCGCCTCCATGCTCTGGACACTACGCTGACAGAAACAGCAAACCTTCTTGCCACAGCTCGCATTGATGTGTCATCCTGGATGAGCTGCACTACCTGAGCCACTTGTGTGGGTTGTAGACTCCGTCTCATGCTACCACTAGAGTGAAAGCACCGCCAGCATTCAAAAGTGATCAAAACATCAGCCAGGAAGCATAGGAACTGAGAAGTGGTCTGTGGTCACCACCTGCAGAACCACTCCTTTATTGGGGGTGTCTTGCTAATTGCCTATAATTTCCACCTTTTGTCTATTCCATTTGCACAACAGCATGTGAAATGTATTGTCAATCAGTGTTGCTTCCTAAGTGGACAGTTTGATTTCACAGAAGTGTGATTGACTTGGAGTTACATTGTGTTGTTTAAGTGTTCCCTTTATTTTTTTGAGCAGTATATATATATATATATATATATATATATATATATATATATATATATATATATATATATATATATATATATATATGCTTCAACCACTAACCTGGCTGGTCGTCATTGACCTTGCGTAGGCTTAGACATCGGTATAAACTGATTTATAAGGCCATATTGGGTAAAATGCCACTATCTGCTTAAAAAAAAAAATCTGTTCAGTAAATATATATAAACGGTCACATTCTCATTTGCTTATAACAGTACCAAGAATTAGAATAGGTCATGGTGGAAATAGTTAAAGTTACTCAACTCAGTGATCCTGGAATTCTCTCCTGAACATTTAAAAATTTGATAATCTAGTCATGTTGGTGGAGTTTAAACACTTGGTCGACGTAAATATCATAGAAGCGTGTAATTGTCTTTAGGACAGCTGTTTTTTATTTTGTTATGACATTTGTGTTTCTTTATGTAATAGTTGTACTGTATGTGTGTCTATAGTTTTGTTTAATGTTGTGTTAGTGTATCTAAGTTGTTTTGTCTGAAACGTTGTTCCCCCTGCTGCTGTTGGACCAGGTCTCGCTTGAAAAAGAGATTTTATCTCAATGAGAAAAGCATGTATAAATAAAGGTTAAATAAAATGTAAAACATGTAGCATAGCACAAGCACTAGCAATGGACCGCATGGGCTGCTATAGGATTAGCTCTAGCCTAGATGTAGCGTTAGCATGGATCTATAGGCTAGGCTTTACCTTGGATGAGGGCCTTGAGGTAGATGTGTTTCCCAACTGGCACGTGCATGAGTGTCCCTAGAGGGAGTTGTAACCGGAACACCCAGGTGTCGTGTGTGACCTCCGTCTTAGAAACTAACATACACTCCCTGTAGAAGATCGCTGAGAGAGAGAGTGAATAACTAACATGTGATTTTGGTTATTAGGGGAATGTAACAAAATCAATTCAGAAGACCGATTGATAAACATCTTTGGATGTGTCTGAAATGGCATTCTGGCTCTTTCTTTCGTCTTTTCTCGATTCCTCACTCCCTCTCTCCTTGCCTCCTCCTCAAAACGCATTAGAGGAGAAAGTACAAGGTCCCTCCCCTCTTACATTCTCCTCCAAAGCGTTTTGAGAAGAAGGTGAGGAATGAGGCCGTGAGGAATCAAGGAAAGACATATTGGAAAATAGCCCCTATTCATACCTCGATCTTTCTTCCTGAAAAGAGAATCATGGAATTCCAGTGGTTCACCAAGCTTTTCCCACTTTCCTTTGGCCGCTTTACGCATGCTGACCTGAATCTTCCCCACAGCACACACTGTGTGGACTGTACCAGCATAGCGAGAGAGCGAGAAGAAAGATGGGGAGGGAGGGATCGAGAGAGGGAGTTGGTAAACGTTAACAGTTAGTCAGCTTTAGCTTATTAAAAGACATCAGACCATAAAATGTTCTCCTTACCAGCAACGCTTCCATCTACTTCTTGGGCTAGACCTGAAAAAGAGAGACTCCTAGTGAGTTGTTTACCAGAAACGAATATAAATCAAATTCATCACCCCATTTACAGAGAGATAGAGCAGTAAAGAGAGAGAGTAAGAGAGGGACAGACAGAGGGTGATAGAGAAGGAAAGAGAGAGAGTAAGAGAGGGACAGACAGAGGGTGATAGAGATAGAGAAGGAAGGAGAGAGAGTAAGAGAGGGACAGACAGAGGGTGATAGAGATAGAGAAGGAAAGAGAGAGAGTAAGAGAGGGACAGACAGAGGGTGATAGAGATAGAGAAGGAAAGAGAGAGAGTAAGAGAGGGACAGACAGAGGGGATAGAAAAGTAAAGAGAGAGAGTAAGAGAGAGACAGACAGAGGGGGATAGAGAAGGAAAGAGAGAGAGTAAGAGAGAGACAGACAGAGGGGGATAGAGATAGAGAAGTAAAGAGAGAGAGTAAGAGAGAGACAGACAGAGGGGGATAGAGAAGTAAAGAGAGAGAGTAAGAGAGGGACAGACAGAGGGTGATAGAGATAGAGAAGTAAAGAGAGAGAGTAAGAGAGAGACAGACAGAGGGGGATAGAGAAGGAAAGAGAGAGAGTAAGAGAGAGACAGACAGAGGGGGATAGAGATAGAGAAGTAAAGAGAGAGAGTAAGAGAGAGACAGACAGAGGGGGATAGAGAAGTAAAGAGAGAGAGTAAGAGAGAGACAGACAGAGGGGATAGAGAAGTAAAGAGAGAGAGTAAGAGAGAGACAGACAGAGGGGGATAGAGAAGGAAAGAGAGAGAGTAAGAGAGAGACAGACAGAGGGGGATAGAGAGAGAAGTAAAGAGAGAGAGTAAGAGAGGGACAGACAGAGGGGGATAGAGATAGAGACTCACACCTTGCTTGTTTCAGCAAGGAGCAACAACACCACAAAAAAAGGGGGTATTCATCAGTTAAAGGGTAAAGGTAATTGTGCCAGCCCTAACTAGGGTACAGGATAGCGTTGTAACAAATGTAAAATATTTCCTAATGTTAAAACTGCAATATTTATTGTTTAAACAATAAGAAAAAAAATCATAAAACTATTCACATAGCATATATGATGCTGCGTATGACCGCCAGCGTGCAATGCAGTTAAAACTACCGCAGTCATGGCAACCCATAGACTGTAAAAGATATGGACGAAGCCATCGATGACATCACCCCATTGTTTCCTATGAGAATGCTCAGTGGCGCATTTGAAGATCAGAAAGTGTATTTTCAGGAAGTCACCATCTTGCTTCATGGAGGACTTTTTGGAAACATTGCATGTGTAGTTAGGGCTAGTCTAAGAAGTGACATTGCAGGCTAGCTCAGTGCTGCCTCCTCTCATTAAGTATCTCAAATTGAAGGCCGACCGAGGAACTGCAGGAACTACAGTTGAAATCGGAAGTTTACATATGCTTAGGTTGGAGTCATTAAAACTATTTTTTCAACCAATCCACAAATTTCTTGTTAACAAACTATAGTTTTGGCAAGTCGGTTAGGACATCTACTTTGTGCATGATACAAGTCATTTTTCCAACAATTGTTTACAGACAGATTATTTCACTGTATCACAATTCCAGTGGGTCAGAAGTTTACATACACTAAGTTGACTGTGCCTGTAAACAGCTTGGACAATTCCAGAAAATTATGTCATGGCTTTAGAAGTTCTGATAGGCTAATTGACATAATTTGAGTCAATTGGAGGTGTACCTGTGGATGTATTTCAAGGCCTACCTTCAAACTCAGTGCCTCTTTGCTTAACATCATGGGAAAATCTAAAGAAATCAGAAAGACCTCAGAAAAAAAATTGGAGACCTCCACAAGCCTAGTTCATCCTTTGGAGCAATTTCCAAATGCCTGAAGGTACCACGTTCATCTGTACAAACAAAAGTATGCAAGTATAAACACCATGGGACCATGCAGCCGTCATACTCTCTCAAATATCAATATGCCTTGCATACTGTTGTTCAGGCTAGTTATCATTGTTTTGGTTTGCAATGGACCCCGTAGTTCCACTCTCCGTACCTCTGATACCTCCTTTGTCCCACCCCCCACACATGCGGTGACCTCACCCATTGAGACCAGCATGTCCAGAGATACAACCTCTCTTATCATCACCCAGTGCCTGGGCTTGCCTCCGCTGTACCCGTGCCCCACCATACCCTGGTCTGCACATTATGCCCAGAATCTATTCTACCACGCCCATAAATCTGCTCCTTTTATTCCTTGTCCCCAACGCTCTAGGCGACCAGTTTTGATAGCCTTTAGCCGCACCCTCTTCCTACTACTCCTCTGTTCCTCGGGTGATGTGGAGGTAAACCCAGGCCCTGCATGTCCCCAGTCACCCTCATTTGTTGACTTCTGTGATCGAAAAAGCCTTGGCCTTATGCATGTCAACATCAGAAGCCTCCTCCCTAAGTTTGCCTTACTCACCGCTTTAGCACACTCTGCCAACCCTGATGTCCTTGCCGTTTCCGAATCCTGGCTTAGGAAGGCCACCAAAAATTCTGAGATTTCCATACCCAACTATAACACTTTCCGTCAAGATAGAACTGCCAAAGGGGGAGGAGTTGCAATCTACTGCAGAGATAGCCTGCAAAGTTCTGTCATACTTTCCAGGTCTATGCCCAAACAGTTCGAACTTCTAATTTTAAAAATTAATCTCTCCAGAAATAAGTCTCTCACTGTTGCCGCCTGCTACCGACCCCCCTCAGCTCCCAGCTGTGCCCTGGACACCATCTGTGAATTGATCGCTCCCCATCTAGCTTCAGAGTTTGTTCTGTTAGGTGACCTAAACTGGGATATGCTTAACACCCCGGCAGTTTTACAATCTAAGCTTGATGCCCTCAATCTCACTCAAATCATCAAGGAACCCACCAGGTACAACCCTAAATCCGTAAACATGGGCACCCTAATAGACATTATCCTGACCAACTTGCCCTCCAAATACACCTCTGCTGTCTTCAATCAAGATCTCAGCGATCACTGCCTCATTGCCTGTATCCGCCACGGGTCCGCGGCCAAACGACCACCCCTCATCACTGTCAAACGCTCCCTAAAACACTTCTGCGAGCAGGCCTTTCTAATCGACCTGGCCCGGGTACCCTGGAAGGATATTGACCTCATCCCGTCAGTTGAGGATGCCTGGTCATTCTTTAAAAGTTACTTCCTCACCATATTAGACAAGCATGCTCCGTTCAAAAAATGCAGAACCAAGAACAGATATAGCCCTTGGTTCACTCCAGACCTGACTGCCCTCAACCAGCACAAAAACATCCTGTGGCGAACTGCAATAGCATCGAAGAGCCCCCGCGATATGCAACTGTTCAGGGAAGTCAGGAACCAATACACGCAGTCAGTCAGGAAAGCAAAGGCCAGCTTTTTCAAGCAGAAATTTGCATCCTGTAGCTCTAACTCCAAAAAGTTCTGGGATACTGTAAAGTCCATGGAAAACAAGAGCACCTCCTCCCAGCTGCCCACTTCACTGAGGCTAGGTAACACGGTCACCACTGATAAGTCCGTGATAATCGAAAACTTCAACAAACATTTCTCAATGGCTGGCCATGCCTTCCTCCTGGCGACTCCAACCTTGGCCAACAGCCCCGCCCCCCCGCTGCTACTCGCCCAAGCTTCCCCAGCTTCTCCTTTACCCATATCCAGATAGCAGATGTTCTGAAAGAGCTGGAAAACCTGGACCCATACAAATCAGCTGGGCTTGACAATCTGGACCCCCTATTTCTGAAACTGTCCGCCGCCATTGTCGCACCCCCTATTACCAGCCTGTTCAACCTCTCCTTCGTATCATCTGAGATCCCCAAGGATTGGAAAGCTGCCGCGGTCATCCCCCTCTTCGAAGGGGGAGACACCCTGGACCCAAACTGTTTCAGACCTATATCCATCCTGCCCTGCCTATCTAAGGTCTTCGAAAGCCAAGTCAACAAACAGATCACTGACCATCGCGAATCCCAGCATACCTTCTCCGCTGAGCAATCCGGTTTCCGAGCCGGTCACGGGTGCACCTCAGCCACGCTCAAGGTACTAAACGATATCATAACCGCCATCGATAAAAGACATTACTGTGCAGCCGTCTTCATCGACCTGGCCAAGGCTTTCGACTCTGTCAATCACCATATTCTTATCGGCAGACTCAGTAGCCTCGGTTTTTCTAATGACTGCCTTGCCTGGTTCACCAACTACTTTGCAGACAGAGTTCAGTGTGTCAAATCGGAGGGCATGTTGTCCGGTCCTCTGGCAGTCTCTATGGGGGTACCACAGGGTTCAATTCTCGGGCCGACTCTTTTCTCTGTATACATCAATGATGTTGCTCTTGCTGCGGGCGATTCCCTGATCCACCTCCATGCAGACGACACCATTCTGTATACTTCCGGCCCTTCCTTGGACACTGTGCTATCTAACCTACAAACGAGCTTCAATGCCATACAACACTCCTTCCGTGGCCTCCAACTGCTCTTAAATGCTAGTAAAACCAAATGCATGCTTTTCAACCGTTCGCTGCCTGCACCCGCACGCCCGACTAGCATCACCACCCTGGACGGTTCCGACCTAGAATATGTGGACATCTATAAGTACCTAGGTGTCTGGCTAGACTGCAAACTCTCCTTCCAAACTCATATCAAACATCTCCAATCCAAAATCAAATCTAGAGTCGGCTTTCTATTCCGCAACAAAGCCTCCTTCACTCACGCCGCCAAACTTACCCTAGTAAAACTGACTATCCTACCGATCCTCGACTTCGGCGATGTCATCTACAAAATAGCTTCCAATACTCTACTCAGCAAACTGGATGCAGTTTATCACAGTGCCATCCGTTTTGTTACTAAAGCACCTTATACGACCCACCACTGCGACCTGTGTGCCCTAGTCGGCTGGCCCTCGCTACATGTTCGTCGTCAGACCCACTGGCTCCAGGTCATCTACAAGGCTATGCTAGGTAAAGTGCCGCCTTATCTCAGTTCACTGGTCACGATGGCTACACCCACCCGTAGCACGCGCTCCAGCAGGTGTATCTCACTGATCATCCCTAAAGCCAAAACCTAATTTGGACGCCTTTCCTTCCAGTTCTCTGTTGCCTGCGACTGGAACGAATTGCAAAAATCTCTGAAGTTGGAGACTTTTATCTCCCTCAACAACTTTAAAAATCTGCTATCCGAGCAGCTAACCGATCGCTGCAGTTGTACATAGTCCATCTGTAAACTACCCACCCAATTCACCTACCTCACCCCCCATACTGCTTTTATTTATTTACTTTTCTGCTCTTTTGCACACCAGTATCTCTTCTTGCGCATGATCATCTGATGATTTATCACTCCAGTGTTAATCTGCTAAATTGTAATTACTCGATTTATTGCCTACCTCATGCCTTTTGCACACATTGTATATAGATTCTCTTTTTTTTCTCTACCATGTTATTGACTTGTTTATTGTTTACTCCATGTGTAACTGTGTTGTTGTCTGTTCACACTGCTATGCTTTATCTTGGCCAGGTCGCAGTTGCAAATGAGAACTTGTTCTCAACTAGCCTACCTGGTTAAATAAAGGTGAAATAAAAAAATAAAAAATAAAAAAATACCGCTCAGGAAGGAGACGTCTCCTAGAGACGAACGTACTTTTGTGCGAAAAATTGCAAATCAATCCCAGAACAACAGCAAAGGATCTTGTGAAGATGCTGGAGGAAACAGGTACAAAAGTATCTATATCCACAGTAAAATGAGTCCTATATCAACATAACCTGAAAGGCCGCTTAGCAAGGAAGAAGCCACTGCTCCAAAACCGCCATAAAAAAATCCAGACTACGGTTTGCAACTGCACATGGGGACAAAGATTGTACTATTTGGAGAAATGTCCTCTGGTCTGATGAAACAAAAATAGAACTGTTTGGCCATAATGACCATCGTTATGTTTGGAGGAAAAAGGGGAGGCTTGTAAGCCGAAGAACACCATCCCAACCGTGAAGCACGGGGGTGGCAGCATCATGTTGTGGGGTGCTTTGCTGCAGGAAGGACTGGTGCACTTCACATAATAGATGGCATGATGAGGGAGAAAAAGTATGTGAATATATTGAAGCAACATCTCAAGACATCAGTCAGGAAGTTAAAGCTTGGTCACAAATGGGTCTTCCAAATGGACAATGACCCCAAGCATACTTCCAAAGTTGTGGCAAAATGGCTTAAGGACAACAAAGTCAAGGTATTGGAGTGGGCATCACAAAGCCCTGACCTCAATCACATAGAAGATTTGTGGGCAGAACTGAAAAAGCGTGTGCGAGCAAGGAGGCCTACAAACCTGACTCAGTTACACCAGCTTTGTCAGGACAAATGGGGCAAAATTCACCCAACTTATTGTGGGAAGCTTGTGGAAGGCTACCCAAAACGTTTGACCCATGTTAAACACTTTAAAGGCAATGCTACCAAATACTAATTGAGTGTATGTAAACTTCTGACCCACTGGGAATGTGATGAAAGAAATAAAAGCTGAAATAAATCATTCTCTCTACTATTATTCGGACATTTCACATTCTTAAAATAAAGTGGTTATCCTAACTGACCTAAAACAGGGAATTTTTACTAGGATTAAATGTCAGAAATTGTGAAAAACTGAGCTTAAATGTATTTGGCTAAGGTGTATGTAAACTTCTGACTTCAACTGTAAATGATCCTTCTAACTCGTCTGTGTGCGATTTTAAAGTAATCGGTTCAAGGACATATATCTGGTGAAATAGGATCAATTATTGGTACCATGGTCGTGTTCAGTTATTTTTTAATATAACCATGAATATTGACCAGAAAGATCGCCATTTCCCCATTCGCTATAATGGGGGATCCTGTTTTCTGGAAACAATGCCTACAGTATCACGGTCGGCCTTTAACTTGAAATCCTCAATGCGAGGTGGCAGTTGTTCTCCTCTGTAGCTACAGCCCTCACCATACTGCGGCACCCACTCAGCAACAATGGTAGTTCATGCCATTTTTAGGATCTCTGCTGTGTGCCTCCATGTTCTCAGTGGTCAGTACATGGGACTTCCTTTCAGGGCTGGGCGATATGGCCAAAATATCATATCACATTTTTGACGGTATGAAGGTATTTTATGTTTTTTTAATAATAAAAGTTCTAAATATGCTTTAAGAGTAGCGAGTGATCCTAGGGTGGCAACACAAATTATAAGGGATTTCAATGGGGCTTTCTCCATTCTGATTGTTTTATACTATTCAATCCAACTTCAAACAAAAATAATGTTGAGCATTTTCATACCTTTCCTACACTTTTGTTATAATTTCCACACTGTGCCATGCAAGGCTGCATAATATGGTCAAAATGCACAACGCAGATAGCCCGGTTAGCCAACGTGCGGGAGCACTGGTTGGTCGGCCCAATTGAGGTAGTATGTACATGAATGTGTAGTTAAAGTGACTATGCATATATGATAAACAGAGAGTAGCAGCAGCGTAAAAGAGGGGTTGGGGGGGACTCACAATGCAAATAGTCCGGGTAGCCATTTGATTACCTGTTCAGGAGTCTTATGGCTTGGGGGTAAAAACTGTTGAGAAGCCTTTTTGTCCTAGACTTGGCACTCCGGTACCGCTTGCCATGCGGTAGCAGAGAGAACAGTCTATGACTGGGGTGGCGACAATTTTTAGGGCCTTCCTCTGACACCGCCTGGTGTAGAGGTCCTGGAAGGCAGGCAGCTTAGACCCAGTGATGTACTGGGCCGTATGCACTACCCTCTGTAGTGCCTTGTGGTCAGAGGCCGAGCAATTTTTTATTTATTTTTTATTTATCCGTTATTTTACCAGGTAAATTGACTGAGAACACATTCTCATTTACAGCAACAACCTGGGGAATAGTTACAGGGGAGAGGAGGGGGATGAATGAGCCAATTGTAAACTGGGGATTATTAGGTGACTGTGATGGTTTGAGGGCCAGATTAGGAATTTAGCCAGGACACCAGGGTTAACACCCCTACTCTTACAATAAGTGTCATGGGATCTTTAATGACCTCAGTCAGGACACCCGTTTAACGTCCCATCCGAAAGACAGCACCCTACACAGGGCAGGGGCAATGGGGTATTGGGATATTTTTTTAGACCAGAGGAAAGCGTGCCTCCTACTGGCCCTCCAACACCACTTCCAGCAGCACCTGGTCTCCCATCCAGGGACTGACCAGGACCAACCCTGCTTAGCTTCAGAAGCAAGCTAGCAGTGGTATGCAGGGTGGTATGCTGCTGGCTCAGGTGGTATGCTGCTGGCCGAGCAATTGCCGTACCAGGCAGTGATGCAACCAGTCAGGATGCTCTCGATGTTGCAGCTGTGGAACGTTTGGAGGATCTCAGGACCCATGCCAAATCTTTTTAGTTTCCTGAGTTACCTGATGGGGGAACATGCTTCGTCATGTCCTCTTCACGAGAAACACCCTTTTCATGCCACTTCGATACATCTACGACCAGAAGTTACTTTTTCGCAGCAGGTTAGGAGAACTTACGCAGCAGATTAGGATAATTCATGCAGCAGGTTAGGAGACTGAGGTTAAGGTTAGGAAAAGGGTTAGGAAAAACAGTCTCCTAACCTGCAAATAAAATCACATCTGGCCGTAGCTGTATCGAAGTGGCGTGAAAAGAGTGCGTCACCGTTGTTTTACCTAATGTAGCTAGCTAACATATTCATGCTTCACCTATTCATCTCTGAGTTAGAAGATACTGTTGCACAAACAACATACTTATCTAGGCCTACACCAGCAATGGTACCTAGTGATGGGGAAACAAAGCTAATTCCAGTAAATGACTTCCTAGTACACTGCTTAGCGATTTCAACGCATACCTTGGAGCTCCAGCATCAAACGTTATTTTTACTACTGGTACCAGGCTGTATAGCGTTTGCTCTGAATCTTAGTAAATTGAGCAAGCTAGATAACGTTTGCAATTAGCATTAGCGGTTAACACAATTTATTTTAGTCAAAGCTTGCTAAGAAAAGACAAACTAGCAGACAGTAGTTTGCAGACAGTAAGATACACAAACTAATTGTGTAATTGTAGAAGGCTTGTGAAAAGCAGCATCGTTTTCACCAATATCTTGTTACATCCATCTGACCATGCAGACAGCAGAGTGAATGGCAAGAAAGTTCTCGTGACTCACGTGGTCGAGCAACTGCTCTCTCCTTGAGTGACAGGGGTCAGGGCTTGGTGTGGGAAGCGGTATGCATCAGGAGGAGAGGGAGAAAGATGACTCAAGTAGAAAACTACCAAAACTGACATTACACACGCCGGAGTTTCCAATTACATTTAACAAACCAAACATTGAAATATCGTTATAGAAGGTAAAGTAAAAATTCAAACCGTTCGTGCATCAATACCGGTATTTGGTCAAATATGGCATACCGCCCATCCCTACCTTATGTCCCACTTCTCATCAATGTGATGTTTCGTTGCAGTGATGATGTAAGACCGCGTGCTCATAGATGTCCAACAATGTATTTCGCTGCATCTCTGATAACATCTGCAAATCTGTGGACGCGACCAATAAACTTTGATTTGATGTTGTTAACGCAACGTATGAAGTGTTTGACTTTGAGAGCTCACGTTTTATACTTGCAGAGCAATCATTGTACAATTTCTCCATCTGGGCCATCACGGTTGTTCGATATGGCATCTTGTAGTCTGGTTCTAGATATGCCATTAGGGCATTGAAGCCGACATCCTGAAAATGGCTGCATTTCAACTGCAATCATTTCTGTAATCAGAGCTGTGACTTTCTCACTCCGTCCCTTATCTCACTTCTTTCGTGTGAAGACTGAAGAGCCTGTCTAATGTCTGTTGTTGGGGGCCTGCGCTGCTGCTGCCAGCAACGGTTTGGGTGTCAAGGTGCCTCCCTTTCAGATGGCATTGCACCAATACTGCCACTGTAGCTCAATTCTACCTCGCAAAGTTTGCGTTTCATCACCTTCTCATTTAACTTCTCAAAGTATTGCCATACAGGACTTCGCTGCTGTCACGTCCCTGTCATTTTCCCAACTGTTAACGACGAAGTTCAGAGCGCTTTATATCCGTGGCAAATCATTTGAAAGATGCATATCTCCTACTAACATTACAGCATTGTTGCGTTAGGCATGTTCCCTTTATGATGATGATGATCGGGACCTGTTAGTGCTAGTTGTGATAACTGCACTGTGATTTACATTTTATGGGAGGAAATAAAAAAAATATATAACAGTTTTTCGGTTAACAATGCCAATTTGGTTTAAACGTTCACACCCCTAGTACAGTAAGGTTAGGGAGAAAGAGAGAGAGTGTGGCTGTAATAGATGGATAAAAGAAAGGGGATTGAAAGAGGCGGCTATGACAACTCATGTCAGAAAACAGCTCCCTGGCATAGTGGACAGTCAAAGGAAGCTGCGACTTACGTTGACGCAGCATGTAGGACATTTTCCCCAGAAGAACTTCCACCCGTAGAACACCATCTTGCAGGTCAACTATGGTACAGCCAGAGCTGGGGAGCTGAGATAGCAGGGGGTAAAAGAGAGGAGAGAAAATAAGGGAGAAGAAGGAAAGAGGGAAGAGAAAAGAGGGGTGGGGGGTGAGGTTAAAGAACAATTACTGCACGTTCTGGCTCACATTTCACTCAAATCTTGCCATTTAAAAATTGCAAAGTGGGGATGTTTACCTTCCGTTTAGTGTAAACCACAATATCGACTGTGACATCAGTTTGAAACCAGTCATACCTAAAAAAAAAAAACAATGTACAGATACAGTATGTTCATTACCTTCTCACATCTATCTATCACACCTCACATCATCCAGTCTGTCACCATTCTCAATATCATAAAAGTTGTTCTTGTTGTTTTGTGAGCGTACCTGGGCCGAGCGTCTTTGGGTTGGGTTGGTGGCAAGGCGGCTGAGGGTTGCAGTGATGAGGAGGGTGAGGGAGGGGTGAGGAAAGCAGGAGGGAGCATGGAGGTGGGCGGAGAAGGGGGAGAGAGAGAGACAAGAGTAAGGACTATGATTTCAGCCACGCAGAATATAGAACACCCACACAAACAGTACAGAACAATCACAGGGTTTTTAGTGCATTATTCTTATTGTTATTTTGTACATTACCTTTTAAATGAGTGATGCTGTCCTTTATCACACACTGAGCTGTGGAGACGAATTAGAAAGGGTCAAAAAACATCCTGCATGAAAGAGAGAATACGGTGCATTAAAATCCTGGGAGAGAGGGATTGTGTGTTACTGTACCTTTGAGAGCAGTGCTGGCCTTCACAGCCATCCTCCCTACCAGACACTCCTTTAACATGGACTCATAGTTCACCCACCGGTGGACCTGCTCATATGCCCACAGATTCAGGGACAAAGGCAGACAGGGAGAAAGTGAGCAAGAGAGCTTAGACACGCACGGCATCATAACACACATTATGTGCGTTAATGTTTTGAACGTGTGTGTTTTAACATGTGAACTTCCAAGGTAGTCCTTTAACTCGAGAAAGTCCAATGAGAGCTGACCTGGTCAAAAAGGTCTGTTCCGTCTTTCCCAGCTGCCTTCATCAGTTCCTCTTCTCCTCCAGGGTGGAACCCCATGTAGGGGCTCACATTATAAACCATGCCTGAGACACACACAGGAAATTATAGTATTTATTCACAAAATACACAATACATTTTTTATTGTGAATTGCTAAATAATTATTCAGCAAATACATTCAAAGAAATGGTCATGAATGATTAAACTATGATGGAACTATACACATTGTAATGTATGGTGTTGAGGGGGAGTTGAAAGCTGTGCCCAGCCTCCAATGCTTTCTATAGAAAGCCTTCTCAGAACATAAAGACACATGCCCTACTCAAAGATATTATCCCAACAAACACAACATTTTCCTCCCAACATAAGGACATGGCCACGCTGTAGCCAGGTAAGTTTCTGACCCTGAAAACAGACACAGTCTCAAGGAAAACACTGTGTATGAGAGGAGAAGGTATGGACACCACAGGGAACCTTAATTTGTGTATATAATCGCCAATTACTGTCTTATAGCCAACTGATATTAAATTGGTTGGAAGGCTAATGCCTTCATCACACATCCCTATGGGAGTGCTGATCAGAGTGCGATCAACAAATCTGAAAACATGAATAACAATGAGACATGATGATAATGTTATCAGCATACGGTTGTGTAATTCCACATTTCTTTCTTCTCTACAACCTAATGCTGCTGCTGGGTGCTGTTATTTGCTGTTTTAAGGACTGGTTATCAAATAAGTCATAAAAAATGATTGCTGTATGCCAAGCATATGTGAGTGTATGAGTTTGGGTAAGATAGAGAGGTATAGGGAGGGAAGAGAGAAAGATAGGCATATAGCGGGAGGGAGGGTGCCTCTGTTCTGCTCTGAATCAGAAGAAGTGGACAGAGTCCTAGTCACTAAAGCCTGCATAATCTTCCTTCACAGCAAATTCAATTAAGCTTTATTACTCAATGTCCTTTGACAAATGAACCCACTCCATGACTACCAATGAGTGCATTTAATCTCAATGACGCACATGTGGAAATGAGAGGATGAAATGTGTTAGATTCCTTCCGAAAGTGATTCCTCACGAAACCCAGACAAAAAAAGACCATGATTTTGGGGGGTTTCACTCTATTTAATCCATATACAGTGCCTTCGGAAAGTATTCAGACCCCTTGACTTTTTCCACATTTTGTTACGTTACAGCCTTATTTTAAAATGGATTACATGTTTTTTTCCCTAATCAATCTACACACAATACCAGATAATTACAAAGCAAAAACAGGTTTGTAGAAATGTTTGCAAATGTTTTAGAAATACAAAACTGAAATATCACATTTACATAAGTATTCAGACCCTTTACTCAGTACTTTGTTGAAGCGCCTTGAGTCTTCTTGGGTATGACGCTACAAGCTTGGCACACCTGTATTTGGGGAGTTTCTCCCATTCTTCTCTGCAGGTTGGATTCTCAAGCTCTGTCAGGATGGATGGGGAGCGCCGCTGCACAGCTATTGTCAGGTCTCTCCAGAGATGTTCGATCGAGTTCAAGTCCGGACTCTGGCTGGGCCACTCAAGGACATTCAGAGACTTGTCCCGAAGCCACTCCTGCGTTGTCTTGGCTGTGTGCTTAGGGTTATTGTCCTGTTGGAAGGTCAACCTTCGCCCCAGTCTGAGGTCCTGAGCGCTCTGGAGCAGGTTTTCATCAAGGATCTCTCTTTGCTCCATTCATCTTGTCCTTGATCCTGACTAGTCTCCCAGTCCCTGCCGCTGAAAAACATCCCCACAGCATGATGCTGCCACCACCATGCTTCACCGTAGGGATGGTGTCAGGTTTCCTCCAGAACTCCAAAGAGTTCAATCTTGGTTTCATCAGACCAGAGAATCTTGTTTCTCATGGTCAGAGTACTTTAGGTGCCTTTTGGCAAACACCAAGTGGCCTGTCATGTGCTTTTTACTGAGGAGTGGCTTCCGTCTGGCCACTCTACAATAATTGCCTGATTGGTGGAGTGCTGATGAGATGGTTGTCCTTCTGGAAGGTTCTCCCATCTCCACTGAGGAACTCTGGAGCTCTGTCAGAATGACCATCAGGTTCTTGGTGTGGGAGGTGACCAAGGCCCCCCCCCCCCCCGATTGCTTAGTTTGGCCGGATGATCAACTGTAGGTAGGGTCTTGGTGGTTCCAAACTTCTTCCGTTTAAGAATGATGGAGGCTACTGTGTTCTTGGTGACATTCAATGCAGCAGACCTCCCCAGATCTGTGCCTCGACACAATCCTGTCTCGGAGTTCCACAGACAATTTCTTTCGACCTCATGGCTTGGTTTTGTCTCTGACATGCATTGTCAACTGTGGGACCTTATATAGACAGGTGTGTGCCTTTCCAAATCATGTCCAATCAATTGAATTTACCACAGGTTGACTACAATCAAATTGTAGAAACATCTCAAGGATGATCAATGGAAACAGGATGCACCCGAGCTCAATTGTGAGCCTCATAGGAAAGGGTCTGAATACTTATTTAAATAAGATATGTTATATATTTTTTATACATTTGCAAACATTTCTTCAAACCTATTTCACTGTCATTATGAGGCATTGTGTGTAGATTGATGAGGGGAAAAAACAATGTAATCCATTTTAGAATAAGGCTGTAATGTAACAAAATGCACTGTAATAGTCCTTTGGAGGAAGGGTTGTTGACATAGACTTGACATTTGTATTTAAAACCATAATTGAGAAATGATTTATCAAAGTTGGCATATTATGACATTTTGTCCTAACCTTTAAGATTAGTAGTTAATCTGTAGGTGCTACAAAACAAACATTGGTGTCATATGAAGCTATACTGCCTTCTCTGTAATATGAGTAGTATTTTTAATAATAACTTTCAATAACTTTTTCTTTAAATTAACTTATGAATATTGAAAAATATAAACATGATATTGAAATTGTTTTAATATATGGTTGAACATAATATAATCTACAGGCTTAGCAAAGTTCAAGAGTGGGATCTCTGCTACAATGTTTAAGCATTAACAAAAGAGTGAATGTGAAAATTGATAAAAAATGGTGATTTGCAGGATGAGCAATGATACATGTAAAAGGAGGGCTGTGATTGGTTACAATGCTGAACTATGGCAAAAAAAAGTTTTTAAATGCCATAACTTTAAAACTAGCAGAGATCCCAGTCTGGAACTTTGATATGCCTGTAGAGTATATAATGTTCAACAATATATTGCATTTTTAAACATATTTTCTATATTCATGTTGTATGATTAAATAATAATTAATATAAGTCATTTTTTGTGTGAAATCAAAATACTACTCATATTACAGAGCAAGTGGTAAAGCTTCATATGAAACACATTTTTGCTTTGTATTGCAGCATCGACAGGTTAAAAATTATTGGCTATTAAAGGAGGCCTGGGCAAGGCAAAATGTAATAAATATGCCACCTTTGATTAACTATTTCTCAATCATGCTTTTAGATACAAATATCAAATACAATCTTTCCTTGAAAGGACTATTCTATGGATTACATTTCATAGAAATCCCCCAAATCATGGCATTTGTTTTGTCTGGGTTTCGTGAGCAATCACTCAATTAGGACTACGGAAGGTGGAGAGAAGTAATTGTGTACAGATAGTATGCGGCTACTGTGTGTGTGTATGTGTACTTTTCACATTTATTTTCCTGAACAATTTAAGTAATACTCCAGTTTCTCCAACTCTAGCCCCGGAGAGGCATTGAGCTCTTGATTAGTTAAATCTAGTGTGTTACTACTGGGCTTAAACAAAAACCTGCAAAATGCCAGGACCAGTGTTTGTGTGTGTGTGCCAGGACCAGTGTGTGTGTGTGTGAGTGTGTGTGTGTGTGTGTGTGTGTGTGTGTGTGTGTGTGTGTGTGTGTGTGTGTGTGTGTGTGTGTGTGTGTGTGTGTGTGTGTGTGTGTGAAGTATAGGGCTAGCTTGTGTCACCTCGTATGCAGGTCCAACAGTCTTCCCGTGTGTTGTGTTTTTGCAGCTCCTCCTCTGTGACGTCTATGAGTCTACCTCTCAGCCCTGTCAGGTCCCTGCCACTCTTAGCCACACGGATCCAGTCCATCAGACTGTGGCCAGGCTTCAATGCTACCTGAAACAACATGGAAGAATACCCCTCCCAGTCAGAAAAGGTGGTATCATGATAACCCAGCCTTACACTTACACTTCAGTAAAGAGTAAAGTGGTGTGGCATGATGTCAATCAATTTAAGAATGACTTTGTAGACAGGGTCTTCTAACTCAATATATCATTGGACTACAGCACAGAACATTCACATAGTAGGACCACAATAGTCTAGCCCATTGATGGGTCATCAACATTATGTATGATATAAAGGCATGACTCTCACACAACAATCATGTCGTCAACTACCGGTACAGTACCTTGTTCCTGCCGGACTGACCGGCCGGAGCAACACGCTGCTGAGAGCTGGCTGCAGGGAACGACTGGCATGGGACGTTCAGCATCGCGACTCTTCGAATGCAGGCCAAATTCTGAAGGAATCCTGTATAAGACGGGCCTTCGATTAACAGGACAATAAAGGACAAACTCTTGGGGTTGTGAACCACGGAGAAATTATGTTTCCGTTGTGTCACAAGAAACACATTTCCCTGAAGTGACACTAGTTGAGTAATTTAGCTGACTGGCTAGCACCCCGGAAAAGCAATTTCACAACAAAACGCCCAAATATGTCCATAATATCAGACATATGAAATAACCGGTGAGATGGATCTCGACCGAACAAAATGACACTTGCAATTCATTGTTCGTACAAAAATATTTGACTATGTAAACAACACCTATTTGGCGTTGTCACTGTTAAAAACTACATTCCCGCGGTAGCTGCAGATGATGTCGCAATATGATGATGAAATGGTCAAACCACTTAAAGTAAAACTGTATCCAAAATACCTAGAGCGCCATCTAGGGTAAAGATAAATCTCAACAGTCGCCCTGATACAGTACAAAGCGCCCCAAAAAATTCAGAAGACGATGTAAATAAATGTAAAATAGGACTCATATTTATCTTTTTATAGCGTATTTTTTTGGCAATATAAATATGAATATTTGGAAATGCTAAATGATAACTTAGAACACATAGCCTACCTGGTATGAAACCAGAGAAAAAAATTGTCACAATAGAAACATATTTCGCTCTTCCTCCATCTCTCTCCCTCCTCCTCCGAATCTTCGTTGGAGTGATTTAACATCCCAATATGTTAATACTTGCCATAGGCCTACAGTTATTTTGTCACAATTCAGAAATGTGATTATCCAATGTATCACATGAGCCTTGTACGTACAATGGCCTATTGCAAAACGATATAAAAAGACGGCTTGAGTTTATTTACATGACCAACCAGCGTCAGTGCAGGGATAGTTCTCCGTGCATACGTGATCAGTTTAAACAAATCTCACTAAAATGATTCCTAGGTGGGAAAAGTTTCTTCTTGACACGCAACTTCAAAATCAAAGCCCAAAGTACATGGACTCTATTTCACCTGTATTTTAAACTCATTACTTAATAATGTATGTTATTGTTGGTGAATGGCTGAAACAGCTCCCTTTTTTCATTCATTCACACACACACACACACACACACACACACACACACACACACACACACACACACACACACACACACACACACACACACACACACACACACACACACACACACACACACAGTCTTGCACAGCTAACCTTGTGGGGACATACAATTCAGTCCCATTCAAAATCCTATTTTCCCTAACCCCTAACCCTAAACCTAACCATAATCCTAACCCATACTCTACCCTAACCCTAACCCTAACCTTAACCCTAACCCTAACCCTAACCCAAAAACCTAAACTTTATCCTAACCCAAAACCTAAGCCTAGCTCCTAACCCTAACCCTACAACTAACCCTAGCTCCTAACCTTAATATTTAACTTAATTCTAACCCTAACACTAATTCTAACCTTAACCCTAAACCCCCTAGAAATAGCATTTGACCTTGTGGGGACTAACAAAATGTCCACAGCTGGTCAACTTTTTGTTTTTTTTACTATTCTTGTAGGGACTTCTGGTCCCCACAAGAATAGTTAAACACGTCCACACACACACACACACACACACACACACACACACACACACACACACACACACACACACACACACACACACACACACACACACACACACACACACACACACACACACACACACACACACACACACACACACACAGACTTACACAAACACACACACACACATCCGGGAGATGCGTGAGAGAGCTGCTGAATGGTAACAGGCAGACTCGGCCAGGCCAATCGAAACCAGTTTCTCTCTCTCACACACACACACACACACACACACACACACACACACACACGCACGCATGCACACACATGCAAGCTTGCTGTACCTTTTGTCAAGTTTTATATAGTTAATACACTTTAGTAAATAGTTAATATACTGTTCATTTTGGGTAAGAAGTGGAGCAAATAGTTACGCTATGCATACTTTTTTATTAGTGGAATGGTAGTTGGCTAATATTAAAAGTATGGCCATAGTAATCCAAAAGGTGGCAGTGCAACCATGAGCCTGAGTCTCTCTGCCTGTACACTGTTCTGTAAGGTGTTCTGTAGGTGGCAGTGTAACCATGAGCCTGAGTCTCTCTGCTGGTACACTGTTCTGTAAGGTGTTCTGTAGGTGGCAGTAGATACTCACAGTGACAGAACACTATGATTGACCAGTACACTGTTCTGTAAGGTGTTCTGTAGGTGGCAGTAGATACTCACAGTGACAGGACACTATGGTTGACCGGTACACTGTTCTGTAAGGTGTTCTGTAGGTGGCAGTAGATACTCACAGTGACAGGACACTATGGTTGACCGGTACACTGTTCTGTAAGGTGTTCTGTAGGTGGCAGTAGATACTCACAGTGACAGGACACTATGGTTGACCAGTACACTGTTCTGTAAGGTGTTCTGTAGGTGGCAGTAGATACTCACAGTGACAGGACACTATGGTTGACCGGTACACTGTTCTGTAAGGTGTTCTCTAGGTGGCAGTAGATACTCACAGTGACAGGACACTATGGTTGACCGGGACACTGTTCTGTAAGGTGTTCTGTAGGTGGCAGTAGATACTCACAGTGACAGGACACTATGGTTGACCGGTACACTGTTCTGTAAGGTGTTCTGTAGGTGGCAGTAGATACTCAGTGACAGGACACTATGGTTGACCGGTACACTGTTCTGTAAGGTGTTCTGTAGGTGGCAGTAGATACTCACAGTGACAGGACACTATGGTTGACTAGTTGTTATGAAATCCTTTTCCTTTTTGTCATGAACATCTTGTTCTGAACATTCTGACAATATTCAGTCAGGCTTAGCTAAAGCAGATTACTTGATTTGGTGTAGGCTTAAAGAAGCAGTTGAGTTCTGTTTTTAGATATTTTCCCAGGTAACGCCTATAGCATAAGACATTGTTGCTTAAAGAGAATGTGGTTTAAGAGGGTTTCATCAGATACTATAATCTCCGATTAGGACAAATGTCCATGTTTGCACCATGAATACACTTTTTATCCAACCAGTGCAATATCTTTACCCATGATCCTCTCCTAAATTACACAATGCTCTTGGACTGCAAATGCTCTTGATTGGACAAAAATAAATCCCCACTAGAGACGACAGACGGAGAGACACCTGAGAGTATAAGTGCAAAGTAGCAGTGATTGTAATAGGTATTTATTTGTCTGCTTCAAATGTGTCACTTTTTTATATTCCACCCCTTCTCTCTCTCTCTCTCTCTCTCTCTCTCTCTCTCTCTCTCTCTCTCTCTCTCTCTCTCTCTCTCTCTCTCTCTCTCTCTCTCTCTCTCTCTCTCTCCCACCCCATCCCCCACTCCCCCTCTCTCTCCTCTCTGTCTCTACCACCCAGATCCGATCCAAGCGTAGCAGCACAGGGCAGATAATTACAATTTCAAAACCATTAGCCAGATCATTACCAGCTAATCCCCTGTTTGGTCTGATGAGTCACGCGTTCCATTTCCAGCCGTGCAGGCCGGACAGACAGCTTAGGGTCTATCTCTCCCCAACACGGCCCTCCGCGTGCCTGTCTGTCTTTCGGGCCCTTTGCTAAGAGGCCAAAGGTCCAAGGGTCCTCAGAGACACAGACAGGGAACCTAGAGCTAGATCTACAATAATTAACATTCAAAGTGTGAAAACACCACCATACAAAATGATGTTTTCCTCTTCATTGGCTCATTCTCCTCTATTGAACATGTTGTTGAGCAGCAAAGACATGTCATGCCATATGGTAGAATATATAGCAGCAGGCAGTTAGCAGAAAGCCTAGCGATGCACCCATCAGATCATGTGGTGCCATCATCAGCAACGGGATCCAGCTAGCTAGTGTCGAGACTAGGGTTTCCATGGCAACGCTGCCAAGTGACTGAGGTGGATTTCCAAGATTGGAGGCTGCTTTGCGCCAGTGTCCAAATATGGATAAACATACTGTCACTCATTGCTTCATTGTCTTTGTCTGGTGAAAGTTGAAAAACAGATCACTTTTTTTCCCCCTACGTGTTCTGACTGTACAATGTCATTCTCAATCCAAAGCTGTCATTGATATTTGCAAACTATCGTAAGCATTGACGGTGACGTGTGAAGTGTGCATTTCAGTGTAGGGAAAGATGTGGCTGTGTGAGAAGACAGCACTGTTTCTTTAGATGGGTAAACAGAGGATTGCTGTCATATAATTACATATAGAATCCTGGGATTTCTATGATTGCAGTTCACTGATTTTGATTAGCAGTGTCTCCTTTCTGATGGTGGTGTAGGGAGGGGTGATAGCAGTGAAGGGGTGATAGCGAAATCCTTATTTGATATTACCTGTTATACCTGTAAATCTGGGTAAATCTACATAAAATGTATTTATATAGACAACTGGGTAGCACTTTTTTATAGTACAGAAATTCACAAGAACTAACTAAAAAAATACCTGTCAAAATGTTAATGACATTTCCCAACTGGAACAATCAGAAACAAATATAATATACGACCTAGAGCAGTGGTTCCCAAACTTTTTATAGTCCCGTACCCCTTCAAACATTCAACCTCCCGCTGTGTACCCCCTCTAGCACCAGGGTCAGCACACTCTCAAATGTTGTTTTTTGCCATCATTGTAAGCCTGCTACACACACACTATACGATACATTTATTAAACATAAGAATGAGTGTGAGTTTTTGTCACAACCCGGCTTGTGAGAAGTGACAAAGAGCTCTTATAGGACCAGGGCACAAATAATAATATTATAATAATTAATCATTTAGCTTTTTATTTAACCATCCTACATATAAAACTTTATTTGTTCATCACAATTATAAATCACTCACCACAGGTTAATGCAAAGGGTGTGCTTGAAAGGATGCACATAACTCTGCAATGTTGGGTTGTATTGGAGAGTCTCAGTGTTAAATCATTTCCCACACACAGTCTGTGACTGTATTTAGTTTTCATGCAAGTGAGGGCCGAGAATCCACTCTCACAGAGGTACATGGTTGCAAAGGGCATCAGTGTCCTAACAGCGCGATTTGCCAAGGCAGGATACTCTGAGCACAGCCCAATCCAGAAATCTGGCAGTGGCTTCTGATTAAATTACATTTTCACAAAACCGCAATTTCGATGAGGCTCTCTTGTTCAGGTATCGGTAAGTGGACTGGAGGCAGGGCATGAAAGGGATAAAGAGGGCCTCCCGAGTGGTGCAGTGGTCTAAGGCACTGCTAGTTGTGCTAGTTGTGCCACTAGAGATTCTGGGTTTGAGTCCAGGCTCTGTCGCAGCTAGCCATGACCGGGAGACCCATGTGGTGGTGCACAATTGGCCCAGCGTCGTCTGGGTTAGGAGAGGGTTTGGCCGGCAGGGATGTCCTTGTCCCATCGTGCACTAGTGACTCCTGTGGTGGGCAGTGCACGCTGACACGGTCGCCAGGTGTACGGTGTTTCTGTGCGGGAGATGCAGCGATGAGACAAGACTGTAACTACCAATTGGATACCATGAAATTGTGGAGAAAATGGGTAAAAAAACATAAAAAAGAGGGATATTGAATGCGGTTGTTTGTGTCATCCGTTTTGCGAAAGTAATTGCGCACCCAACTCACTCAGGTGCTTCGCTATATCACATTTGACATCGTCCGTAAGCTTGAGTTCATTTGCACACAAAAAATCATACAATGATGGAAAGACCTGTGTGTTGTCCTTGTTAATGCAGACAGAGAAGAGCTCCAACTTCTTAATCATAGCCTCAATTTTGTCCTGCACATTGAATATAGTTGCGGCGAGTCCCTGTAATCCTAGATTCAGATCATTCAGGCACGAAAAAACATCACCCGGATAGGCCAGTTGTGTGAGAAACTTGTCATCATGCAAGCGTGAAAATTATGGTCAGTAAAGAAAACGTTAAGCTTGGCTCTCAATTTTAAAAAACCTGTCAATACTTTTCCCCTACCAGCACACAGTATGTTGTAAAAGCGTTACATGGTAGCTGCCCATATCATTGCATAGTACAGAAAATACACAAGAGTTCAGGTGCCTTGCTTTAACAAAGTTAACCATTTTTACTGTGTCCAAAACGTCTTTCAAGCTGTCAGGCATTCCTTTGGCAGCAAGAGCCTCTCAGTGGATGCTGCAGTATACCCAAGTAGCGTCGGGAGCAACTGCTTGCACGCACATTACTACTCCACTATGTCTCCCTGTCATTGCCTTTGCGCCATCAATACAGATATCAAAACATCTTGACCACCAAAATCCATTTAAAATCGAACCAAGTTTATTTGTCACGTGCACCGATTACAACAAGTGAAATGCTTACTTACAGGCCCTAACCAACAGTGAAATTTAAGAAATAAATAGGTATTAGGTGAACAATAGATAAGTTAAAAAAATTAAAAACAACAGTAAAAAGACAGTGAAAATAATAGTAGCGAGGCTATATACAGTAGCAAGGCTGTAACAGTAGCGAGGCTATATACAGGCACCGGTTAGTCGAGGTAGTATGTACATGTAGATATGGTTAAAGTGACTATGCATATATGATAAACAGAGAGTAGCAGCAGTATAAAAGAGGGGTTGGTGGGTGATGGGTGGCAGGACACAATGAAGATAGTCCGGGTAGCCAATGTGCGGGGGCACCAGTTAGTCTGGCTAATTGAGGTAGTATGTACATGACTGTATAGTTAAAGTGACTATGCATATATGATAAACAGAGAGTAGCAGCAGCATAAAAGAGGGGTTGGAGGGGTGGGGGGGCACACAATGCAAATAGTCCTTATAGCCATTTTGTTACCTGTTGTTCAGAATTCTTGTGGCTTTGGAGTAAAAGCTGTTGAGAAGCCTTTTCATCCTAGACTTGGCGCTCCGGTACCACTTGCCATGCGGTATTAGAGAGAACAGTCTATGACTGGGGTGGCTGGGGTCTTTGACAATTTTTAGGGTCTTCCTCTGACACCGCCTGGTGTAGAGCTTCTGGATGGCAGGCAGCTTAGCCCCAGTGATGTACTGGGCCGTACGCACTACCCTCTGTAGTGCCTTGCGGTCGGAGGCCGAGCAGTTAACGTACCAGGCAGTGATGCAACCAGTCAGGATGCTCTCGATGTTGCAGCTGTAGAACCTTTTGAGGATCTCTGGACCCATGTTAAATCTTTTTAGTTTCCTGAAGGGGGAATAGGCTTTGTCGTGCCCTCTTCATGACTGTCTTGGTGTGTTTGGACCATTCTAGTTTGTTGTTGATGTGGACACCAAGGAACTTGAAGCTCTCAACCTGCTCCACTACAGCCCCATCGATGAGAATGGGGGCCTGCTTGGTCCTCCTTTTCCTGTAGTCCACAATCATCTCTTTAGTCTTGGTTTTGTTGAGGGATAGGTTGCTATTCTGGGACCACCCGGCCAGGTCTCTGACCTCCTCCCTATAGGCTGTTTCACCATTGTCGTGTCATCTGCAAACTTAATGATGGTGTTGGAGTTGTGCCTGGCCACGCAGTTGTGGGTGAACAGGGAGTACAGGAGGGGACTGAGCACGCACCCCTGAGGGGCTCCAGTGTTGAGGATCAGCATGGCAGATGTGTTGCTACCTACCCTCACCACCTGGGGCGGACTGTCAGGAAGTCCAGGATCCAGTTGCAAAGGGAGGTGTTTAGTCCCAGGATCCTTAGCTTAGAGATGAGCTTTGAGGGTGCTATGGTGTTGAACGCTGAGCTGTAGTCAATGAATAGCATTCTCACATAGGTGTTCCTTTTGTCCAGGTGGGAAAGGGCAGTGTGGAGTGCAATAGATATTGCATCATATGTGGATCTGTTTGGGCGATATTCAAATTGGAGAGTGTCTAGGGTTTCTGGGATCATGGTGTTGGTGTGAGCCATGACCAGCCTTTCAAAGCACTTCATGGCTACGGACGTGAGTCCTACGGGTCTGTAGTAATTTAGGCAGGTTACCTTAGTGTTCTTTGGCACAGGGACTATGGTGGTCTGCTTAAAACATGTTGGTATTACAGATTCAATCAGGGAGATATTGAAAATGTCAGTGAAGACACCTGCCAGTTGGTCAGCACATGCCCGGAGCACACGTCCTGGTAATCCGTCTGGCCCAGCGGCCTTGTGAATGTTGACCTGTTTAAAGGTCTTACTCATGTCGGCTATGGAGAGCGTGATCATACAGTCGTCCGGAACAGCTGATGCTCTCATGCGTGCCTCAGTGTTTCTTGCCTCGAAGCAAGCATAGAAGTGATTTAGCTCGTCTGGTATGCTCGTGTCACTGGGCAGCTCACGGCTGTGCTTCCTTTTGTAGTCTGTAATAGTTTGCAAGCCCTGCCACATAAGATGAGCGTCGGAGCCGGTGTAGTACGATTCAATCTTAGCCCTGTATTTGTGCTATGCCTGTTTGATGGTTCGTCGGAGGGCATAGCAGGATTTCTTATAATGTTCCGGGTTAGAGTCCCGCACCTTGAAAGTGGCAGCTCTACCCTTTAGCTCAGTGCGAATGTTGACTGTAATCCATGGCTTCTGGTTGGGGTATGTACGTACAGTCACTGTGGGGACGACGTCCTCGATGCACTTATTGATAAAGCCAGTGACTAATGTGGTGTACTCCTCAATGCAATCGGAAGAATCCCAGAACATGTTCCAGTCTGTGATAGCAAGACAGTTCTGTAGTTCAGCATCTGCTTCATCTGACCACTTTATTGTAGACCGAGTCACTGGTGCTTCCTGCTATAATTTTAGCTTGTAAGCAGGAATCAGTTAGGGTAGAATTGTGGTCAGATTTACCAAATGGAGGGCGAGGGAGAGCTTTATACGCGTCTCTGTGTCTGGAGTACAGGTGATCTAGAATTTTTTTTCCCTCTGGTTGCGCATTTAACATGTTGATAGAGATTAGGTTAAACTGAATTAAGTTTCCCTGTATTAAAGTCTCCGGCCACTAGGAGCACCACCTCTGGGTGAGCGGTTTCCTGTTTGATTATTTCCTTATACAGCTGACTGAGTGCGGTCTTAGTGCCAGCATCTGTCTGTGGTGGTAAATAAGCTGTTCTATCTAGCCAGTGCAGCATATATCCCTATAGCTGAATATCCATCTCATCTTTCAGCCACGATTCCGCGAAACATAAGATGTTACAGTTTTTGATGTCCCATTGGTAGGATATTCGTGATCGTATCTTGCCTAATTTATTGTCCAATGATTGTACTTTGGTGAGTAATATTGACGGCAGCTTTCCCACTCGGCTTCTGCAGATCCTTACGAGGCACCCCGATCTGTGTCCTCTGTACCTGCATCTCTTTCTCTTGCCAATAACGGGGATGTTGGCATTGTCGGGTGTTAGCAGTATATCCCGGGTGTCCTGCTCGTTGAAGAATTTTTTTTTGTCTTATCCAAGGTGAGTGATCGCTGTCTTGATATCCAGAAGCTCTGTTGCCGTAAGATACGGTTGCAGAAACATTATGTACAAAATAAGTCACAAATAATGCAGGGGAAAAAAACACATAATAGCACAATTGGTTAGGCGTCCATAAAACTGCTACCATGTCTTCCAGCGCCATTTTACTTTTTACATTTGATGTCACAAAGCTGTCCAGTACTTTAAAAATATCCTCTCCTGTTGTCCTGGTTTCCAGTGGTTAGCAGAAGAGTATGTATTCCTTAACAGACCCCCCATAAACATAATGGACATATACCAGCAGCTGTGCCAAGCCGCCACAGCTGTTGACTCCTCCATCTATAACGCATAGAAATCACTGGCTTATATGCGAAGCAGTAATAGTTTCAAAACATCTCCTGCCATGTCACTGATGCATCGTGAAACAGTGTTGTTTGATGAAGGCATTGTCTATATAGTTTTTTTGGACTTTTCCCCCAGCATTGTCCCAGCCATATCCTGAGCAGCAGGAAGAATTAAGTCATCCACAATAGTATGGGGCCTGCCTGTCCTAGCCACTCGGTAGCTCACCATATAAGACGCTTCTAGGCCCTTAATGGTATCTGTTGCTTTTATACATGTCTTACTACTCAAACGTTGTGTTAATTCTCACTCAAAAAACTCCCGTGGCTTATTTTTTCAAATTGGCATGTTTTGTTTCTAAATGTCTGCCCAAATTGAAGGTTTCATCTAATTGTGAGATCGTACTTTTGCACATATAACACACTGTGGCTGAGGAAAGACACTACTCAGAATATAAGTGAACCCCAAATCAATGTAGTTCATCATATTTGCGCCTCTTCAATGGTCCAACATCCCTGTCTGTTGTTCGGTGCTTTCCCGGGTAAGGGGGCAGTAGCTCCCCAAAATCCCTGTCTGTTGTTCGGTGCTTTCCCGGGTAAGGGTGCAGTAGCTCCCCAACGTCCCTGTCTGTTGTTTGGTGCTTTCCCGGGTAAGGGGGCAGTAGCTCCCCAACGTCCCTGTCTGTTGTTCGGTGCTTTCCCGGGTAAGGGTGCAGTAGCTCCCCAACGTCCCTGTCTGTTGTTTGGTGCTTTCCCGGGTAAGGGTGCAGTAGCTCCCCAACGTCCCTGTCTGTTGTTCGGTGCTTTCCCGGGTAAGGGGGCAGTAGCTCCCCAACGTCCCTGTCTGTTGTTCGGTGCTTTCCCGGGTAAGGGGGCAGTAGCTCCCCAACATCCCTGTCTGTTGTTCGGTGCTTTCCCGGGTAAGGGTGCAGTAGCTCTTCGGCTGCATCAGATTCACAACTGTCAGTGACCATATTAGCTGGGCTAACAACAAATGTAGAATTACTGATGCTAGCATTGGATGTGTTCGTTGAAGCAGAACATCTTGTGTTGTCGACAGGTGCAGGTGTAGTACTGCTGGTAGTAGAAGTACTACCAGTAGAGCTGGTATGTGTCTCTATGGACGCATTTATCCATGTTCGAGCAAATAAATCTTGTCCTGGTGTTTCATTGGCTCTCCTGTGCCCTGACTTGCTCTCTAATGGACCTCTGGCTGACTAGAACCTTTGAAGTGAATGTGCTCAATCTGATTGGCCGATTGGCCGTGTCCAACATGGATTCATGGTTACACCAGGTCAGCTCTCCATGACTCATCTCACAGTCGAGACCTATGACCTTCCACTGCCTAGCCAATGGCTTTGACCACAACCCACTTAATCAGTTGCCATTCATTCATACATACATTTCTATTCATCCGATATGTGTGTTTTATGTGTGGATAAATCATGTCTTTGGTTATTTGTGTTGTTTGGCAGTGTTATAATGAATAGATGTCAATGGAAATTAAGTTTCACTTTGTTAATAAACCTTACTTGTCACATATGAATGTTCATGTTTCTAAAAAAAAAAAACATGAATATTCATATGTTCACGTTCCATTTACCAGTCAAACATAATCCCAAGGCCAGGAAGGAATGCATCTCATCATGGCTCCAGGGACCCAGTGATGGCATGGTGTCCTAATTGGCTTGACAATGAGTGGGGGAGGGAGAGAGAGAGAGAGAGAGAGAGAGAGAGAGAGAGAGAGAGAGAGAGAGAGAGGGGGGAAGAAAGAAAGAAAGAAAGAAAGAAAGAAAGAAAGAAAGAAAGAAAGAAAGAAAGAAAGAAAGAAAGAGAAGGAATGTCCCATGTCAGGGCTGACAGAACAGAAACACCCCCCTGAGAAAGACTCGGTTTTACTAAACCAACTGAGACCCCCATACCTACTCCATTCCACATCTAATGTTTGGTGTCTACCAGTGGGAGGGCTAGGGCCTGTCAGTCAAAACACTGAGGGCATGCCTCTATTTCAAAACATGTGCTTAAAGGATGTGAAGTTTAACTGAAGTGGGGCTGGAAGCAGCAGTAAAAGTGTCCTTAAGAGACAGACATGCATCTAGTACTGTCTCCCCTCTGGGACTGCAAGGGGTTGGATGCTTCTAAGAGACAGACATGCATCTAGCACTGTCTCCCCTCTGGCACTGCAAGGGGCTGGATGCTTCTAAGAGACAGACATGCATCTAGCACTGTCTCCCCTCTGGTACTGCAGGGGGCTGGATGCTTCTGCTGTCATGTGTCACCACATCAGCCTCACCATGTGACGGTTACGAGTGCTGCAATCTAGTGCACCAGAAAGTAGTTTCGGATGGTCTTCTGCTGTGTTACATTAATCATTGTATTACTGCATGAGATTGTTTTTGCCTAATAGACCAGATTGACAGATAAAAAGGGTGAACACACACACACACATTTACACATGCATACACACACACACACACATACACACATACACACACAGTCTGTAGCCTTTAGGATGTGTGTGATGGGTTGAATAAACTGTTTTGTTTTGTCCTAATCCCTATAACCCAGGCTTGTGTCTGCTGGCTCTGTGGAGATGAGAGATGTCACTCACTGCTGTAAGCTTCCTCTATCCTCTGACGCCACATGATCCTATCTTTAATGTACCTTATTTGTGTGTGTGTGTGTGTGTGTGTGTGTGTGTGTGTGTGTGTGTGTGTGTGTGTGTGTGTGTGTGTGTGTGTGTGTGTGTGTGTGTGTGTGTGTGTGTGTGTGTGTGTGTGTGTGTGTGTGTGTGTGTGTGTGTGTGTGTGTGTGTGTGTGTGTGTGTGTGTGCGTGTGCGTGTGTATGTTGCTATGTCTGTGTTCACATAGCGAGTGTTTTTTGGCTGTACAATGTCTTTGGTGAGATTGAAATGAGTATTGAACACCAGTTATGCACGTTGGTCATGTCTAACAGCCTTTTAAAGGTGCTGGGATATACTCAGCTCTGCTATTTGGTGCAGTTAGCAGCTACAATAACTAACTGGATGAAGGAACTGGATGATAAGGCACAGACTGTGAGACACACACAAACACATGTACGCACGTGCACACACACACACACACACACACACACACACAAAAAAGCACAAATGCACGCACACACATACACACTGTGAAACTGCAGATTGTCTGACGAGTATTGTTCTCCGCTCATACAGGAGTAATAAAGGCCTAGTGAGCTAATTTGGTGGGAATATATCAGGGGTGCTGCAGCACCCTCAGCACCCCCAATGCCCACTGTTATGTCTTCATTAGTCTTAGATGTGGTGTAGACAATTAGAGGCTATTAAAATATCCAACATGACAAGTGAGAGTTTTATGTTCATGTTTCTTTCATTTGCAGCCTAAATACTTTATTTTTACCTTTAATTATTTATTATTTTATTTTACCTTAATTATCCTTTTGTTTCAAGGACTTAGTCTAAAACTACACCATCAGTTATTTTTCCTTGACAGTGTTCTCCTCATTAATGACCAACAACAAGTGATTAAAAATATTAGTTACTGTCACGCCCTGGCCTTAGTATTCTTTGTTTTCTTTATTATTTTAGTTAGGTCAGGGTGTGACATGGGGAATGTTTTTGTTTTGTTGGTTTTGGGTGTTTTTTATGGTATAGGGGTTGTTGTATAATATATGGGTTTGTGTGGAGTACAGGTGTCTAGTGTTGTCTATGTAAGAACGTTTGTAGCCAGTGTGTGTAAGTGCACAACGTTTGTAGCTTCACGGTCGTTTTGTTATTTTGTTGTTTTGTTAAAGTGTTTTTGTGTCGTGTTCATCTTCGTGTTATAATAAAAGAAGATGGCTTATTTTCCAACTGCTGCATTTTGGTCCGTTAATCCGCCACACGATCGTGACAGAATTACCCACCATAGGACCAAGCGGCATGGAAGGCGGCAACAGGACCTACCCACAAAGGATTTCTGGACATGGGAGGAGATACTGGATGGTAAGGGGCCGTGGGATCAACCTGGAGAATATCGCCTCCCTCGTGAAGAGCTGGAGGCAGCGAAAGCCGAGAGGAGGCGATATGAGGAGGCAGCACGGAGACAAGGCTGGAAGCCCGTGAGTACAACCCAAAAATTTCTTGGGGGGGGCCTTAAAGGGAGTGTGGCGAAGTCAGGTAGGAAACCTGCGCCTACTCCCTGTACTTACCGTGGAGAGCGAGAGTACGGGCAGACACCGTGTTACGCAGTAGAGCGCACGGTGTCTCCTGTACGCGTGCATAGCCCGGTTCGGTACATTTCAGCTCCACGTATCGGCCGGGCTAGACTGAGCGTTGAGCCATATGTCATGAAGCCGGCCCAACGCATCTGGTCACCAGTGCGTCTCCTCGGGCCGGCGTACATGGCACCAGCCTTACGCATGGTGTCCGCGGTTCGCCTACATAGGCCGGTGCGGGTTATTCCACCTCCCCGCACTGGTCAGGCGACGGGGAGCATAGAACCAGGTAAGGTTGGGCAGGCTCGGCGTTCAAGGGAGCCAGTACGCCTGCACGGTCCGGTATTTCCGGCGCCACCTCCCCGCCCCAACCCAGTACCACCAGTGCCTCCTCCACGCACTAGCTATATGGTGCGTGTCTCCAGCCCTTTACCACCAGTGTCTAAACCACGCACCAAGCCTACAGTGCGCCTCAGCCGGCAGGAGTCTGCCGTCTGCACAGCGTTGACTGAACTGCTCGTCTCCCCAGCGCCATCTGAGCCATCCGTCTCCCCAGCGCCATCTGAGCCATCCGTCTCCCCAGCGCCATCTGAGCCATCCGTCTGCAATGAGCCTGCAAAGCCGCCCGTCTGCCATGAGCCTGCAAAGCCGCCCGTCTGCCATGAGCCCACTGAGCCGTCCGCCAGACAGGAGCCGCTAGAGCCGCCAGCCAGACAGGAGCCGCTAGAGCCGTCCGTCAGACAGGATCCGCCAGAGCCGCCAACCAGACAGGATCTGCCAGAGCCGCCAACCAGACAGGATCTGCCAGAGCCGCCAACCAGACAGGAGCAGCCAGATCAGTCAGCCAGCCATGAGCAGCCAGATCCGTCAGCTAGCCATGAGCAGCCAGATCCGTCAGCTAGCCATGAGCAGCCAGATCCGTCAGCTAGCCATGAGCAGCCAGATCCGTCAGCTAGCTATGAGCAGCCAGATCCGTCAGCTAGCCATGAGCAGCCAGATCCGTCAGCTAGCCATGAGCAGCCAGATCCGTCAGCTAGCCATGAGCAGCCAGATCCGTCAGCTAGCCATGAGCAGCCAGATCCGTCAGCTAGCCATGAGCAGCCAGATCCGTCAGCTAGCCATGAGCAGCCAGATCCGTCAGCTAGCCATGAGCAGCCAGATCCGTCAGCTAGCCATGAGCAGCCAGATCCGTCAGCTAGCCATGAGCAGCCAGATCCGTCAGCCAGCCATGAGCAGCCAGATCCGTCAGCCAGCCATGAGCAGCCAGATCCGTCAGCCAGCCATGAGCAGCCAGATCAGTTAGCCAGCCATGAGCAGCCAGATCCGTTAGCCAGCCATGAGCAGCTAGATCTGTCAGCCAGCCATGGGCCGTCCCTCAGTCCGGAGCTGCAGTCCCTCAGTCCGGAGCTGCAGTCCCTCAGTCCGGAGCTGCCATTCATCAGTCCGGAGCTGCCCCTTACCCTGGAGCTGCCCCTTACCCTGGTGCTGCCCCTTACCCTGGTGCTGCCCCTTACCCTGGTGCTGCCCCTTACCCTGGTACTGCCCCTTACCCTGGTACTGCCCCTGATCCTGGTACTGCCCCTTACCCTGGTACTGGACCTTAGTCCGGAGCTGTCCCTTAGTCCGGAACTGCCCCTTAATACAATGGGGTTAATGTGGAGGGGGGTTGTTTGGAGGAAGCCTAGGAGGTGGTTAGGTACTGTGGTGACGTGGGGACCGCGACCAGAGCCGGAGCCGCCACCGTGGAGGGAAGCCCACCCAGACCCTCCCCTAGACTGTGTTTGGTGCGCCCGGAGTTCGCGCCTCAAGGGGGGGGTTATGTCACGCCCTGGCCTTAGTATTCTTTGTTTTCTTTATTATTTTAGTTAGGTCAGGGTG
This sequence comes from Salvelinus fontinalis, assembly GCF_029448725.1. NCBI lineage: Eukaryota > Metazoa > Chordata > Actinopteri > Salmoniformes > Salmonidae > Salvelinus > Salvelinus fontinalis. Next base: position 21,360,772 of record NC_074670.1, on the reverse strand, counting down.
TGACATGGGGAATGTTTTTGTTTTGTTGGTTTTGGGTGTTTTTTATGGTATAGGGGTTGTTGTATAATATATGGGTTTGTGTGGAGTACAGGTGTCTAGTGTTGTCTATGTAAGAACGTTTGTAGCCAGTGTGTGTAAGTGCACAACGTTTGTAGCTTCACGGTCGTTTTGTTATTTTGTTGTTTTGTTAAAGTGTTTTTGTGTCGTGTTCATCTTCGTGTTATAATAAAAGAAGATGGCTTATTTTCCAACTGCTGCATTTTGGTCCGTTAATCCGCCACACGATCGTGACAGTTACATGAAATAGTGGACACTAATAATCAGTCCAGTAGGATAGCAGATAGGCTTAACCTTTTTATATTTTTCTTAAATTCAACACTTTCGGCTAATTAATGTATTTGGATCAGACCCAGTTGTGTGAAGGGGATCGTGCCTGGGCTCGGATATCCCTCATAAAGACCATATGACCTAATAATTACCCTGCTAACGATATCATCATCCATCCCCCGCTCCACTCCCTCCGCCACGCACCGCTAGTCTCCTTCAAAAACAGAGAGAGACACCATGTACTGTGTCAAATCACCTCAGGTAAATTATGTCTCGTTAAAATAACTCAGGGTCGAGGGTAGAACTAAGTGGACCACAACCAGTAAAGACAATTGTTTGACCTTAGCAGTTTTCAAATTGGATTCCTGTAGAAAAAAAAAATGAAACTTTGGTTTCAACTTTTGTTTGTTTAACTGGAAACCTTGTGAAGCCTTTTGTTTTTGTAACTCCTTTGACTTGAAGCTCTGTGCAGCCTGCTGTACTTGGCTAAAGCCTAACTAATTAAGCTTCATGAGTTAGTTGGGAGTAGCTGTTCCAGCTGTGATGGTTCACCGCATTACAGAGCCCCACGGACCTATTCTGCTGTGATTAATTACTAAAATAATGATTCACTTAGTAGCCTCTGCTCCCACTCAGCTCAAATGGTTCCCCACTGGAGCTATTCCCCACATAACGTTCGGTCACAAGTTTGGGTCAAATGTAAAAATCATTTGCATGTAAATGCATCAAACGTCTGCAGCTGGAAGTGCTTCCATGCGTTGTTCAACCAGCTCAGATGCTCTAGACTAGGTCACCAGTTTGGATCTTCTTTTACAATATTTTTAAAAGTGTGTGTGCGCATGTGTATGTGTGTGAGTATGTGTGTGTGTGTGTGCGTACGTGTGTGTGTGTGTGCGTTTGTGTGTGTGTGCGTACGTACGTGTGGCATCATAGTTTCTCCTACCTCTCCTCGGCACAGTGAGTAACATGACCACTCAGGTATGTCTGATTCTCACCTTCGTGTTTAATCTTAGCAAACACATCCTAAATAGATCTCTACTATCCCTAAAGACACCCTCTCTTCTCACAACCCATCACCTCTCCCCTCTCTTAAAGAAGACAGTTGTATTATGTCAGCCAGTAATAAAGTCTCTGATAAGTACATGGCTTGTGTTTACTAACAAGTAAAGGTGAAATTCAACACCTATCTCTAAAGTAAATATGCACACTCCTGCTCCCACACATCGCATACCATATCTCAGAGAGAGAAAGGGGGGACTGATAGAGAGTGGTAGGGATAGAGATAGAGAGAGAGAGAGAGAGAGAGAGAGAGAGGGGACTGATAGAGAGTGGTAGGGAGAGAGAGAGAGAGAGAGAGAGGGGGGACTGATGGAGGGAGGGAGAGCGAGAGAGTTGGTGGATTGATAGAGAGCGGGCGAGAGAGAGAATTTTATTGTTTATTTCACTTTTGTATATTATCTACTTCACTTGCTTTGACAATGTTAACATATGTTTCCCATGCCAATAAAGCCCTTGAATTGAATTGAATTGAATTGAGAGTGAGAGAGAGAGAGGGAGAGAGAGAGGGGGGACTGATAGAGAGTGGGAGGGAGGGAGAGAGAGAGAGATGTGGCCAGGCTCAGGGTGTGAATGCGGGGTAAACATGCTGACAGTGTGAGCACAGCTGGGAGTGCTTAACTCACACTACCTCCCTGCATAGAGCCCTGCATTGTTCCACAGGCGCCTCTGGCTCTTTTCCTCCTGATAATTACACCTTATTTCACTTAAAACAAGCCTCCAACAAACCAACACAAAAACACTTGCCTTTTCTCTCCTCTTGCCAGTTACATTCCCTTCATTTTCTGTCCTCTGCCTCTCCCTCTCTATAAATGTATGCAAGAGAAGTGCTTAATTTAATGTATTGTATGTTCATGAGCTAACATGTCCGAACCCAGGTATACTGTGCCACAAGACTATGTTAACCGGCTGAGCTAAAGCCTTTGTATTAGCTCTGGGTGCAAATGCAAGGTTACTCATCACACACAGTTTCTATTTTTTTAACTAGGCAAGTCAGTTAAGAACTAATGCTTATTTACAATGACAGCCTAGGAACAGAACAACAGATTTTTACCTTGTCAGCTCGGGGATTTGATCTAGCAACCTTTACGGTTACTGGCCCAACGCTCTAACCACTAGGCTACCTGCCGCCCCACATGTATTTGATACCATTCCACTAATTCCGCTCCACCCTCCCTAATTAAACAGGCACCAACTTCCTGTGTCACACAGGCATGGCTCCCAACCATCTATGCTACACTTATACCCCTTCCCCCGCCTATAGATACATACAACACTAAATATATCTTACACATCACCTTCAGTAGACTTATCACTGTCTCTTAGTTTGGAACTAGCAACAAAGCAGCACGACTCCATCAATGTCCAGACAGAGTGAATGAATAGTTGAATCCCCCATAGAGACAACTTGTTGTCCCTCTCATAACCACAACACACACATGGCCTCGGCTCACAGGTCACCAAATTGGAAGACATAGCTTAAATCAGCTCATCAAACTGAGGGAAATGAGGCCAGTCTCCATGGTATCATATATTGACTGAATGAGACCATCAGTGCTTAAAATGTCTTCACTCTTTACTCAAAACATCATTCCACCACCCCCGGTGAGCTTAAGAGAAGTGGGAGGAGGTACAGTATTTTGAAAGAGATGATTATGATTGCAAGCCAATATCAGTCAGGCGTCCGTATTGCTTATTATGCATATATCATGTAACCAGAGTTAAAGAGGAGACCCAGGTGTTGACGGAAAGACACCTGTATTTTAAAATGGGGTGATTGACACCAGTGTGCCAGGTTGGCACAGAGCCAACATGCCAATGCATCTGTCTTCTCTTCTTCTTCCCTCTCTTCCTCATCCTCATCCTCCTCTCCAATCATCTCGTGGCCAATAAATGTCAATATGAGACAGGCGGACAGATGAATCCGATACACACACACACACACACACACACACACACACACACACACACACACACACACACACACACACACACACACACACACACACCTCAGATCAACAGAAAACACATGCTTTGCTAATCAGCTTAGCATTTAAAACTGACTCTCTCTTTCTCCTTTCCCACTCCTTCTCTCCCTCTTTCCCTTTCTCCCCTTTCTCCCATATCTATCAGCCCCCCTTCGACTACACTCTCTCTCTCTTTCTATCCCCTTCTCCCCCATTCTCTCTCAGCCCTCCCTCCTCCCCTTCCCTTGGAGGAGGATTGATATCTAATTATGTCAGGTCACTCGTCCAGATGGACCCATCGCCCGTCCCTTTGTATCCCCCCTCACCACTCCCACAGGCCCTCTGACCTCCTACAGCATCACCCTGGAAACCAACCTGTCTGAGTGGGAGGAGGGAGGGGGGATGAGACCCTTGGGTTTACTCAGGGAAGAGATGCAGCGAAGGGTGTATAGGGGGAGAGGAGGAGAGGAATACTTGTATTCCAGGTCGCATACTTGGTATTCCAGGCCGATCTCACGGCTGGTTAAGCTGCATGAATAGATGTAGCTGGCAGAGAGGGTGGCCATGGATGTGTCTCTCTCTCTATCTCTCTCTTGATCTCTCTCTCTCTTGCTCGATCTCTCTCTCTATCTCTCTCTTGATCTCTCTCTCTCTCTCTCTTTATCGTCATCTCTTTCTCTTTATGTCTCTCTGTATTTCTCTCTCTTTCTCTTTATCTCTCTTTTCTCTGCTCTGGTGCCAGACAGATGGTTCAGTACACAGACAACAAGCATTTGCTTGAAGAGCTTCAATAACTCCACTAATGTGGAAGAGAATAAAGTGATAGTAAGTAGGACATTATATAAGTAGGACATCATAGTGCAGGGTTGGGATTATGTCTGTCTCTGTGGTGATGTTTTAAACAACCACCCCCAACCAAGAAACATATAGTACAGTGAAGACAGTTATATATTTGATTTGTTGATAGTATAACCTTACTGCTTTGATTTTATTGAATCGGGTAGATGTATGATTTTCTTTATGGTTTTCAGATGGTGGGTAATTTCTTCCAAAGGTCTAAGACTTTGAAACTAACAGCGACTCTCCACTAATTGTGTATTCCCCTCAGACACTGAAACACAGCAATCTATTTTAGGGCAGTAACCACTTGTCATATGCATTCAATTACCCCTTAAAGAATTGAGTATTGAAGTTGGAATTTGTAGGGCAGCATACCCTGACTGATCTCCCACACTGCACTGGGCTAATCATACCTTGGCTGATCTCCCAGGGTGCATTTGTGCTAATGTTTAGCTGTTCATGCCAGTCCAGACTGCCAGCTATAGTTGGGAACCGTTATGTACCAACACTACATTTACAGCAACCAACTTTCCAAGTTTCAGAGTTTCAGTCTAACTATCTAAGGTTTGGAGATTGGTGGTTTTGTCATTGATGTCATTGTACAGTAAGCTACCTTTTGGTCTTGATGTTTAGTTAGCACACATTTCAGAAACATTAATTATCTGACATGAAAAATGAAATGTCTTTACTATTGGGATTCTATACGTATTTACAGCACACTTCAGCTGTTGATTTGTTTTTCAAGCCCTTCATGGATCATCGTTGATTTGTTTATCAGTCTGGGTAAGAGATATGCCAGTCACAAATCAAAGCCCACCATCAATCTCAGAGCCAGGAAGCAGGGCAGAAATAGCACCTGAAATCAGAGAGCAAAACATTACCCAACTCATCACAGCACTTAGTGTGTCCGCTCTGATGCAATCACATCTACTACATATCTCAATACTTTTATACACATTGATAAGTATTTATAAAAGCTTCATGAAAGTTGTTATACATTTTTATCAATGTGTAGTGTACTGAATAATCTCAGATTCTCAATATATTCCCAACAACCAATATATAAACCAGGTATACTGTACAGCTGGGCAATGCGACTTTGATTTTAAACACAGGCTTTTCCTGAAGCATCATGAGGACAGACTTATTTACTGTCTGAGAGGAAAGAACAGACAAATAAATAACAGCAAACAGAAGTCTGGATGAAGAGATGAAAACCGTCATTATGGTTTGTTGTGTTTCTTTCGCTTCGCATCCGTCCGTTGCACTCATTTCCAAATGTCAAAACAGCCGCTTTTTCTAAGACCCTCGAAGAAAATAACAAAAAGGGCAGATTTCTAAACCAACGGTGTATTATGTACAGCCTCTTGGATGGTGGATGGAATTTCCTGCCATGGTTGAAATTTCCATTGCTAATATGAACTTTACATAAGTGCTTATAATGTTAGCTAGCATCGCTTCCTCAGCCTCTCGTTATTGTTTTACCACTAAAGTAAAGCAAAGCCGCGAAAATTCCTGGGCAAATATAAACTTTGCTTAAGTACTTATATGGCTGTTTTCTCTCTCCCATATGGCGGCCAAAGGCACAAAGCCTCAGAGAGAATACAAAGCCGTCCCTGCTCCGCTAAGCCCACCCCCACCCACGGACAAAAGACACAGGGCCTTCAAAGGATCTGGGAGCCTTTAACCAGTTAACAGGAGTCGGACGAGTTGGACCATCAGTGTTTGAGAATGCTTTGCTTCACAAAACCTCTCAGAGATCATTCAGCTTCTCCTGCTGACTCCCACTCCAATGAAGGGAGAACATTGACAAGATGAACTCCCTGCAAATATACTGTGCCCATTTTGATTTGTTCTCTACTCATTCTCTCTCCCTCTCTTCCCTTCATTCTGTCTCTCTTCTAGCTTCCCTTGGAGGGTAAGTAATTATCACTTTGTGAGATTGAAATGACACAAACTGAAATTAATCTTAAACCTGTTGTTGTTGGCAAGAGCTTGAAAACCAACTGAAGTGCGACTAAACCCCATGCGGATACAGTGAAATGTCATTTTCAGATGGAAATGTATTTCTCTCGTAATCGTCTACATACAGTGTGTGTATACTACAAGCTACACATACTAGGCTACACACACACACACACACACACACACACACACACACACACACACACACACACACACACACACACACACACACACACACACACACACACACACACACACACACACACACACACACACACACATACAGCAGTGTAGCTGAACATTGAGTAATTGCTGGGGAGAGATTTAAGATGTAAAGCCTGACTGCTGCATACGTCTTTATGACAAGAGTGTGAAGTGTTATCATTAGTAATGTGATTAACACCTCCTCAACAGGGGGTGGGCTGGTTGGGCCGGGCTTGGGTAGGGTAGGGTTGGGGGAAAAGGGTGTGTGTGTGTGTGTGTGTGTGTGTGTGTGTGTGTGTGTGTGTGTGTGTGTGTGTGTGTGTGTGTGTGTGTGTGTGTGTGTGTGTGTGTGTGTGTGTGTGTGTGTGTGTGTGTGTGTGTGTGTGTGTGTGTGTGTGTGTGTGTGACCACGTGTGCTTTCTCAGCTGCAGCTCTCCTTCTCTTTTCTTCTCTTTCTACTCTTTATCTCTCTCTCTCTCCAAGACAATGCCTTGTTGGCAGAGGACGCGTTCAGTCAATATTTAGTCAATATCTATGGTCTATGGGCAAATCTCTCAATGTGTATTTGCTTCTCTCGATTATTAATTTATCTGTTCTCAAATAATGTTTCAACCTCCTATTTCTTTCCCTTCCTCTTTCCCTCAGTCTGTGTCTGTGTCTCTCTCCGTTTCTCTGTCTTTCCCATCCCTTGTAATAAATAATGTGTAAATTGAGCAAGTTGAGGTGACTAAACTGCTTGAAGTTACCCTGGATTGTAAAGTGTCATGGTCAAAACATATTGATACAACAGTAGCTAAGATGGGGAGAAGTACATTCAATGATAAGGAGCTGCTCTACCTTCTTGACAGCATTGTCAACAAGGCAGGTCCTACAGGCCCTAGTTTTGTTACACCTGGACTACTGTTCAGTCATGTGGTCAGGTGCCACATAAAAGGACTTAGGAAAATTGCAATTGGTTCAGAACAGGGCAGCACGGCTGCCCCTTGGATGTACACAGAGAGCTAATATTAATAATATGCATGTCAATCTCTCCTGGCTCAAAGTGAAGGAGAGATTGACTTCATCACTGCTTGTATTTATGAGAGGTATTGACATGTTGAATGCACTGAGCTCTCTGTTTGAACTACTGGCGCACAGCTCGGACACCCATGCATACCCCACAAGACATGCCACAAGAGGTCTCTTCACAGTCCCCAAGTCCAGAACAGACTATGGAAGGCGCACAGTACTACATAGAGCCATGACTACATGGAACTCTATTCCACATCAAATAACTCATGCAAGCAGTAAAATTAGATTGAAAAAACAGATAAAAAACACCTTATGGAACAGCGGGGACTGTGAAGCAACACAAACATAGGCACAGGCACATGCATACACGCACACACACATGATAGCATATGCACAATACACACACGTACAATGGATGTTGTACCGTATCTACACTACCTTTCAAAAGTTTGGGGTCACTTAGAAATGTCCTTGTTTTTGAAAGAAAAGCACATTTTTTGTCCATTAAAATAACATCAAATTGATCAGAAATAGAGTGTAGACATTGTTAATTTTGTAAATTACTATTGTAGCTGGAAATGGCAGATTTTTTATGGAATATCTACATAGGCGTACAGAAGCCCATTATCAGCAAGCATCACGCCTGTGTTACAATGGCACATTGTGTTAGCTAATCCAAGTGTATAATTTTAGCAAAGCAGAAAACTGTTGTGCTCATTAAAGAAGCAATAAAACCGTCCTTCTTTAGACTAGTTGAGTATCTGGAGCATCAGCATTTGTGTGTTCGATTACAGGCTCAAAATGGCCAGAAACAAAGAACTTTCTTCTGAAACTCATCAGCCTATTCTTGTTCTGAGAAATGAAGGCTATTCCATGCGAGAAATTGCTCTGTACCACTCCCTTCACAGTACAGTGCAAACTGGCCCTAACCAGAATAGAAAGAGAAGTGGGACTGAGCACGACTGGTGCACGACTGAGCAAGAGGACAAGTACATTAGAATGTCTAGTTTGAGAAACAGACACCTCACAAGTCCTCAACTGGCAGCTTCATTAAATAGTACCCGCAAAACACCAGTCTCAACGTCAACAGTGAAGAGGCAACTCCCGGATGCTGGCCTCCTAGGCAGAGTTTCAAAGAAAAAGCCATATCTCATACTGGCCAATAAAAAGAAAAGATTAAGATGGGCAAAAGAACACAGACACTGGACAGAAGAAGATTGGAAAAAAGTGTTATGGACAGACAAATCTAAGTTTGAGGTGTTCGGGTTAACAAAGAAGAACATTTGTGAGACAGAAAAAATTAAAAGATGCTGGAGGAGTGCTTTACACCATCTGTCAATAATGGTGGAGGCAATGTGATGGTCTGGGGGTGCTTTGGTGGTGGTAAAGTGGGAGATTTGTTCAGGGTAAAAGGGATCTTGAAGAAGGAAGGCTATCACTCCATTTTGCAACGTCATTCCATACCCTGTGAACAGCACTTAATTGGAGCCAATCTCCTCCTACAACAGGACAATGACCCAAAGCACAGCTCCAAACTATGCAAAAACTATTTAGGAAAGAAGCAGTCAGCTGGTATTCTGTCTATAATGGAGTGGCCAGCGCAGTCACCGGATCTCAACCCTATTGAGCTGTTGTGGGAGCAGCTTGACCGTAAGTAAGAAGTGACCATGAAGCCAATCCAACTTGTGGGAGGTGCTTCAGGAAGCATGGGGTGAAATCTCTTCAGATTACCTCAACAAATTGACAACTTGAATGCCAAAGGTCTGCAAGGCTGTAATTGCTGCAAATGGAGGATTCTTTGACGAAAAGAATGAAGCAACGTTTGAAGGACACAATTATTATTTAAATAAAAAATAATTATTTATAACCTTGTCAACGTCTTCACTATATTTCCTATTAATTTTGCAACTCATTTCATGGAAAACAAGGACATTTCTAAGTGACCCCAAACGTTTGAACGGTAGTGTTTGTGGGAGTGGTGGAGAAGGGGCCTGAGGGCACACAGTCTGTGAATGTATTTTAAAATGTTTTTAAAATTATATAAACTGCTTTACTTTTGCTGGACCCCAGCAAATGGGGATCCATAATACATGTAAATACAAAAGTACTTGTAACGGTAGTCCTCCTCCTCTTCAACCGAAAAGGAAGAGTAGTGATTGAACCAAGGCGCAGCGGGTTGTGAATACATAATTTAATAAAGACACGACAAAACAATGAAGACAGAAAACGACCTATACTTGAATAAACTACAAAATAACAAAACCGAAATGTATAGACAGACCTGAACAATACGAACTTACAAATAACGCGAAGAATGCACGAACAGGGAAAATAGACTACACAAAAAGAACGATGAACAAACAAACCGAACAGTCCCATATGGTGCGACAAACACTGACACAGGAGACAACCACCCACCACGAACACTGTGAAACAACCTACCTAAATATGACTCTCAATTAGAGGAAAACGCAAAACACCTGCCTCTAATTAAGAGCCATACCAGGCAACCCTTAAACCAACATAGAAACAGAAAACATAGAATTCCCACCCAAACTCACGTCCTGACCAACTAACACATACAACAAACTAACAGAAATAGGTCAGGAACGTGACATAACCCCCCCCCCTTAAGGTGCGAACTCCGGGCGCACCAGCACAAAGTCTAGGGGAGGGTCTGGGTGGGCATCTGACCACGGTGGTGGCTCAGGCTCAGGGCGAGGTCCCCACTCAACCATAGTCAATCCCAGCTTACATCTCCCCCTACAAATGACCACCCTCATATTACACCCACTTAATCCTTTGGGTAACATCGAGACAAGGGGCAGCACCGGGATAGAGGGATAGCTCAGGACAGAGGGATAGCTCAGGACAGAGGGATAGCTCAGGATAGAGAGGTAGCTCAGGATAGAGAGGTAGCTCATGATAGAGGGGCAACTCCGGACTGAAAGGCAGCTCCGGACAGAGAGACAGCTCTGGACTGAGGGCAGTTCTGGATAAATAGCCGCTCTGGGCTGAGGGACAGCTCATGACTGGCTGACGGCTCTGGACGCTCATGGCTGGCTGACGGCTCTGGACGCTCATGGCTGGCTGACGGCTCTGGACGCTCATGGCTGGCTGACGGCTCTGGACGCTCATGGCTGGCTGACGGCTCTGGACGCTCATGGCTCACTGACGGCTCTGGCAGATCCTGTCTGGTTGGCGGCTCTGGCAGATCCTGTCTGGTTGGCGGTTCTGGCAGATCCTGTCTGGTTGGCGGCTCTGGCAGATCCTGTCTGGTTGGCGGCCCTGGCAGATCCTGTCTGGTTGGCGGCTCTGGCAGATCCTGTCTGGTTGGCGGCTCTGGCAGATCCTGACTGACGAATGGCTCTAGCGGCTCCTGACTGACTAACGGCTCTGACGGCTCGGGACAGACGGGCGGCTCTAATGGCTCGGGACAGACGGATGGCTCAGACGGCGCTGGGGAGACGGATGGCTCAGATGGCGCTGGGGAGACGGATGGCTCAGATGGCGCTGAGGAGACGGATGGCTCAGATGGCGCTGCGGAGACGGGTGGCTCAGATGGCGCTGCGGAGACGGATGGCTCAGATGGCGCTGCGGAGACGGATGGCTCAGACTGATCCTGTCTGGCGGAAGGCTTTGGCTGCTCCTGTCTGGCATAAGGCTCTGTAGGCTCATGGCAGACGGGCAGTTCATGCGGCGCTTGGCAGACGGACAGTTCAGGCGCCGTTGGGCAGACGGCAGACTCTGGCCGGCTGAGACGCACTGTAGGCCTGGTGCGTGGTGCCGGAACTGGAGGCACCGGACTGGAGACACGCACTTCAAGCCTAATGCGGGGAGCAGGGACAGGGCACACTGGACTCTCAAAGCGTACTATATGCCTGGTGCGTGGTACCGGCACTGGTGGCACCGGGCTGAGTGCACGCACATCAGGACGAGTACGGGGAGAAGGAACAGTGTGTACAGGGCTCTGGAAACGCACAGGTGGCTTAGTGCGTGGTGCCGGAACTGGAGGCACCGGACTGGAGACACGCACCATAGAGAGAGTGCGTGGAGGAGGAACAGGGCTCTGGAAACGCACTGGAAGCCTGGTGCGTGGTGTAGGCACTGGTGGTACTGGGCTAGGGCGGGGAGGTAGCGCCGGAAATACCTGACCGTGCAGGCGTATTGGCTCCCTTGAACACCGAGCCTGCCCAACCTTACCTGGCTGAATGCTCCCCGTTGCCCGACCAGTGCGGGGAGGTGGAATAACCCGCACCGGGCTATGTAGGCGAACCGGGGACACCATGCGTAAGGCTGGTGCCATGTAAGCCGGCCCAAGGAGTCGCACTGGTGGCCAGATATGTAGAGCCGGCTTCATGGCACTTGGCTCAATGCTCAATCTAGCCCTACCAGTGCGGGGAGGTGGAATAACCCGCACCGGGCTATGCACACGTACAGGAGACACCGTGCGCTCTACTGCGTAACACGGCGTCTGCCCGTACTCCCGCTCTCCACGGTTAGCCTGGGAAGTGGGCGCAGGTCTCCTACCTGCCCTTGGCCCACTACCTCTTAGCCCCCCACCAAGAAATTTTTGGGTGGTACTCGCGGGCTTTTCGGGCTTCCGGTCCCCTCATAACGCCGGTTCCCTTCTCCGGTTGCCTCTGCTCTCCTCAGTGCCTCCAGCTGTTCCCATGGGAGGCGATCCCTTCCAGCCAGGATCTCCTCCCATGTGTAGCAACCTTTACCGTCCAAAACATCGTCCCAAGTCCATTCCTCCTTCTTGCGCTGTCCCTTCCTCCGATTACGATTACATCGCTGCTTGATTCTGGATTGGTGGGTGGTTCTGTAACGTAGTCCTCCTCCTCTTCAACCAAAAAGGAGGAGTAGTGATTGAACCAAGGCGCAGCGGGTTGTGAATACATAATTTAATAAAGACACGACAAAACAATGAAGACAGAAAACGACCTATACTTGAATAAACTACAAAATAACAAAACCGAAATGTATAGACAGACTTGAACAATACGAACTTACAAATAACGCGAAGAACGCACGGACAGGGAAAATAGACTACACAAAAAGAACGATGAACAAACAAACCGAACAGTCCCATATGGTGCGACAAACACTGACACAGGAGACAACCACCCACCACGAACACTGTGAAACAACCTACCTAAATATGACTCTCAATTAGAGGAAAACGCAAAACACCTGCCTCTAATTAAGAGCCATACCAGGCAACCCTTAAACCAACATAGAAACAGAAAACATAGAATGCCCACCCAAACTCACGTCCTGACCAACTAACACATACAACAAACTAACAGAAATAGGTCAGGAACGTGACAGTACTGTAACTTGCAGTGTAACTTCTGTATAGCATAGAATTACAATAAGTGTTCCCCCTCCCTCCATCCTTACCTCCCTGTGAGTGTTTATAATTACCCTGTTAATATATTACTGCACAGCATCGATTACCTGGCTAATCTGATCCCAAGCCTGCCATTGATTCTTGAGCTGTGAGCGGCCCGACAATAAGCACTTTGAGCTGAGGGCCGCTCAATAGCGCTCCCACAATGGGCTCTCTCCCTCAGCTAATAGGCTAAATCAAGCCAAACATTTTGGTTTCCTTCTCAACACTTGGATCAATGAAGAGTATGGGAGCTGAATTCAGATGACTTTCTTAACAAGCAGTTTTTCTCTCTCCCTCCTCGGTCCCTCTCTCTCCACCGCTCCTTTTCACTCATCTCCTCTTCTCGTGCTTCTCTAGTTCCTTTTGTCTCCCTTTCCATCTCTCTCTCACTTTCCCTCTCCGTACACGTTTAGAAATAAAGGTGCTATCTAGAACCTAAAAGGGTTCTTCAGCTGTCCCCATAGGAGAACCCTTTGAAGAATCATTATTGGTTCAAGATAAAACCCTTTTGGGTTATATGCAGAACCCTTTCCACAGATGGTTCTACATGGAACCCAAAGGGGTTCTACCTAGAACCAAAAAGGATTCTACCTGGATCCAAAAAGGGTTCTCCAATGGGGACAGCTGAAGAACCCTTTTGGAACCCATTTTCTAAGAGTGTATCTCTCTTTCCCTCTCACTCCTTCTCCCCCTCTCTATCTATCTTTCTCTCTATCCCTACCTCTTTTTCCCTCTGCCCCTTTCTCCTTCCTTCTCTCTCTCCCTCCTTCAGTCCGAGGCCCATCTGAGGGCCAGCTGGCTTGAAACAGCTGAAGCTCATAAATCACAGCAGAGAGGCAGAATTCCATACGCCACGTTGGCATGCGCTCTGTCAGCCATGAAATAAAGATGTAGAGGAGCAGGTCAAAGGATATTACCCCACCACCATCTTATACCCCCTACTTCCACCTGCACGATGACATCCTCTCCCCAGGAAGTCTGTCTGAGTCTCACATCCCTGTGGTTAGGTTTGTGTGGTCCCCACTAGCCTTACATAATTCACAGCTTGTAACACCTCAGTCCAGGCTGGGCCCTGCCGCTCCACTCTCCCAGAAAAGCAGACAGGTCACCCTACGGCTGACAGAAACATGACACTCAGACAGAGTGTCTGTAATGATGTCAAACACACCAGGGATATGTGGCCTCTGCCAGGAGCATATCAGTCACAAGCAGGAACACTACCTGTCAGTACTAACACACACACACACCAACATTATGTATTTTTACCCTTCATCCTACCGGGGAACGTTCTGCCCCTTGTTCAGGAGCAGAATGACAAATTTTACCTTGTCAGCTCAGAGATTCGATCCAGCACCGTTTTGGTTACTGGCCCAACGCTCTAACCACTAGGCTACCTGCCACCCCAATGTGTCATACTGTATGTGTTGACATGTTTATCCCATGTCAGGCCTCTTCCCTCCCCCTGAACACAACTCTCCAGCATGCCATCATGACATACACACTAATTCAGGAACAAGCAGGACATGGAATATCCAGAAATCCTCCATGTGATTCCCATGTGCTCCAGTAGCCCAGGCAGCCATGATGAAGTCTGGGCAGCTGGTCAGCCAGCCACAACAATAAAGCCTTTCACATAGTTACACTACACTACATTAACACACACTTTCCTTTTAGTTTTCCTTATTTCTTCCTTTTACTCTCTTCCTCAAACTTCTTTTATAAAACGTTGACTAAAAACAACACCATATGGCCATGAATTGATAGATCTCCATCAATACCAGATTCATTTGTGTTGGTGTACACATTAATTAACGTATTAACCTGGATATTACACTTCCTACGTCTTGATGTGTTCATGTTTTTTGCATCACTTTTTCAACAACTGCTCCAATGAACCCTTCCATGGTGTGATATAATACTAATTATAAACTGATGGTTCAAGCCCTGAATGCTGATTGGTTGATTACTAAATAAACACTGATGTATTTCTTAACTTCAATTCAAATTTCTCCCAACCCTCTCTTTAACCGCTCCATCTCCCTTTCCCATCCTCTCTCTCCCTCTCTGAATTAAATTCACTTTAAAGGGCTTTATTGGCAAACATATGTTTACATCTCTCTCTCTCTGCATGTCTCTGTATTTTTCAATTTAAGGGGCTTATTTGGCAAAAGTGAAATAAACAATAAAAAATGAACAGTAAACATTACACTCCCAAAAGTTCAAAAATAATAAAAACATTTCAAATGTCATATTAAGTCTATATACAGTGTTGTAATGATGTGCTAATAGTTCAAGTACAAAAGCAAAAATTAACATAAATGTAGGTTGTATTTACAACAGTGTTCTTCACTTGTTGCCCTTTTCTTGTAGCAACAGGGCACAAATCTTGCTGCTGTGATGGCACACTGGTATTTCACCCAATAGATATGGGCGTTTGTCAAAATCGGGTTTGTTTTCAAATTCTTTGTGTGTCTGTGTAATCTGAGGGAAATGTGTCTCTAATATGGTCATACATTAGGCAGGAGGTTAGGAAGTTATCATGGCTCAGGCTAAGACCCAGACACAGGAGGTAGACAGTACGTGTCTCAGAGTTTATTATAGTACAAGAGGCAGGCAAAAGATAGGTCAAGGCAGGCAAAAAGTCCTAATCCAAATCAGAGTCAGGCAGGTACAGGACAGCAGGCAGGATCAGGACAGGCAGGATCAGGACAGGCAGGATCAGGACAGGCAGGATCAGGACAGGCAGGATCAGGACAGGCAGGATCAGGACAGGCAGGATCAGGACAGGCAGGATCAGGACATGGAGAAAGGTCAGAACTGGGCAGACAAGGGAAAAACTAGAGTGCAGGAACCACAGGAACAGGCTGGTAGAACTTGACAGGGCAAGACGAACTAGCAACAGACAAACAGAAAACGCAGGTATAAATACACAGGGCATAATGAGGGGAGATGGGAGACACCTGGTGGGGGGTGTAGACAAGCACGAAGGCAGGTGAAACAGATCAGGGTGTGACAGAAGTGCAGCTCAGTTTCCACCTCATTTTGTGGGCAGTGTGCACATAGCCTGTCTTCTCTTGAGAGCCCGGTCTCCTTTGGCAGCCTTTCTCAATAGCAAGGCTATGCTCACTGAGTCTGTACATAGTCAAAGCTTTCCTTAAGTTTGTATCAGTCACAGTGGTCAGGTATTCTGCCACTGTGTACTCTCTGGTTAGGGTCAAATAGCATTCTAGTTTGCTCTGTTTTTTGTACATTCTTTTCAATGTATAAAGTAATTATCTTTTTGTTTTCTCATGATTTGATTGGGTCTAATTGTGTTGCTGTCGTGGAGCTCTGTGGGGTCTGTTTGTGTTTGTGAACAGAGCCCCAGGACCAGCTTGCTTAGGGGGCTCTTCCCCAGGTTCATTTCTCTGTGGGTGATGGCTTTGTTATGGAAGGGTTGGTAATCGCTTCCTTTTAGGTGGTTGTAGAATTTAACAGCTCTTTTCTGGATTTTGATAATTAGCGGGTATCGGCCTAATTCTGCTCTGCATGCAATATTTGGTGTTCTACGTTGTACATGAGGGATATTTTTGCAGAATTCTGCATGCAGAGTCTCAATATGTTGTTTGTCCCATTTTGTGAATTCATTGGTTGGTGAGCGGACCCCAGACCTCACAACCATAAAGGGCAATGGATTCTATAACTGATTCCAGTATTTTTTTTGACAGATCCTAATTGGTATGTTGAATTTTATGTACCTTTTGATGGCATAGAATGCCCTTCTTGCCTTGTCTCTCAGATCGTTCACAGCTTTGAGGAAGTTACCTGTGGTGCTGATGTTTAGGCCGAGGTATGTATAGTTGTTTTGTGTGCTCTTGGGCAACGGTGTCTAGTTGGAATTTGTATTTGTGGTCCTGGCGACTGGACCTTTTTTGGGAACACCATTATTTTTGTCTTACTGAGATTTACTGTCAGGGCCCAGGTCTGGCAGAATCTGTGCAGAAGATCTAGGTGCTGCTGTAGGCCCTCCTTGGTTGGGGACAGAAGCACCAGATCATCAGTAAACAGTAGACATTTGACTTCAGATTCTAGTAGGGTGAGGCCGGGTGCTGCAGACTGTTCTAGTGCCCTCGCCAATTTGTTGATACAGTAGGTAGCACACATGAGGACATTTTTCTCTGTGAAATCCTTTCTAGCCAGATGTAAAATGTTCCTGTTTTGACTAATTGAATAGAGTGCCCTATACCAAATTAGCATACCACCTGAGTCTCTTCCCTGTTTCACACCTGGTAGTTTGATAGATGGGATTACCCTCTCTCTGTAACCTAGAGGGCAACCAGTGGGCCCGTCTCCTTTATACCATGTTTCTTGTAGGGTGACTATGTCTGTATTTCCAATTTCTTTGAAGAAGTCTGGGTTCCTGTTCTTTAAGCCAATGGCAGATGACCTCAGACCTTGTATATTCCAGGCTGTCTTCTTCTCTGTCTGTCATTGTTTGTCCTCCTGACCCTGGTCAGTGAGGGGTCAAAGGTGAAAAGGATAGGTCCATGTTTGTCCAGTTGTATTGTCTCTGCTGGCCTTGGTCTGTCTGACCTAAACGTTCTGTCTACAGACTTACTCACAGGATGTGCTGCCAGGGTCACAGCCCAAACACTCTATCGCTGTGTGTTATGTGTAAAGTCGGAAATGTGTACAACTCACGTATTTAGTACACAAACTTTCTTTTCGGGTTTTCCTTTTTACTCCCTCACACACACTTCACACTCATACCCCACAACTGTTCGCTTCCCCTGTCTAATCTGTAGAGCAGAGACATCAATGGGCTAGGAACAGCACAATGGCTCCAAACACATGTGTTTTAATGGACTATGGCAATTGGTCTCCAGTGGAGGAGCTGTCTGTCTGTGTTCTGTTTTGTCTGAGAGGTTAACTCCACACTGTAAAACCTGAGGTGGATTTCTCTGACCTAAGACCCGTTGACGAGGAACAAAAGAAAGCCTCGTCGTGGAGATTATTCCATTAGGACATGACCCGCCTTGCCCACCCAGGACGTAACACACACACATACACACTCATACACACACAGACACAAACACATATACACACACTGTAACCGTCATATCAGTGAGGACGTCAATGTTAAACCAGCCCAGCAGGCAGTGGACGTGACCACATAATTACCGGTTAGATACTGAACACTGTTGGCCAGGTGTTACGTTTCACCCAGATTAGTAAGGGTATTATTTTACCAGAGATGATATCTCTTTGGGGGGGATGAGACAGTGATAGATGTGAAGAGAGCTTGAGACCAAATGTGTGAGAGACTAAGGGAGAGATACAGTAAAATACTGACAATTTAGAAAAAGAATCCCACTTTAATCAGATAGAGGGAAAAGGAATGAGAGATTTACATTTCAAAGAGAAAGACAAAAGGACAGAGAGATTGACACTTTTGTTTATTATCTAGTTCACTTGCTTTGGCAATGATTTGGCAATTGAATTGAATTGAGAGAGAAACACTGTGAGACAGCAAGAAGAGGAGACTGTCTACACCTTGTTGGCTCTTGCTTGTTGGCTCTAGCACTGTTGGCTCTAGCCTTGCAACTCGTTTCATGGAATTTAGGACGTGTGGAAATATACCCAACAAGGAACAGCCATGATAAAATGCTGTGTGACAGTTTCATTTTGACTGGTGCATCCCTCAACATGAATTTCACTCGCTCAGACACACAGCTGTTATTTAGACGGCAATTAACAATCTCTGCATCGCCACGGCGATTTGATACGACTCAGCAGCGAGGAGGGGAAGGGGGTGGTGTGATGAATGTAAATAACAGAGTTTAATGAGACCTTCTGATTTTGATAACGGCAGAAACATAAAACATATTCCCTACATCTGTGCTGTCAATCACAGCCCATGTAGGCAGAGTGGAACAATGCAGCTTCTTTACAGGTGACATTACAGGAGGACAGCCTTGTGTGACAGCCTTACAGAGCCTGATAGAGTGTCTGGGACACAAAGGCATGTAGGACACACCTGTAGGACAGCGATGCTATCATTGGGAGCCCTGCCAACTCTCTGACCCTTCAAGCCCATGTGTTTGGAAGAGATGCAATCATACTACTCTTAGAATGGCAGCCATTGGCATCAACTCATCCCCCCTCCACCACCTCCGCCACCTCCACTTCACACACCCAGAGTGTTTCTCTCTATACCACAGGCATCCACCTGCCCCCCATCACCTTACGACAGGGGTAAACAAGCTGCTGGTATCTAACTAAGGTTACATCTGCCACTCCAAGTGTAGGAGCATGAAAAATAAAGAGGTATTTGCCCACAGCAGCAGATCAGAGAAGACCAATCCATCTGAAACAGTAGCCTGTGCTGGGAGCCAGTGGACCAATGGGAAGAGTTTGTGTTTGAGACATGGTGAAAGGAACAGGACTGGAATGGAGCTTAAATTAGAAATGTGTGTGTGTGTGTGTGTGTGTGTGTGTGTGTGTGTGTGTGTGTGTGTGTGTGTGTGTGTGTGTGTGTGTGTGTGTGTGTGTGTGTGTGCGTGTGCGTGTGCGTGTGTGTGTGTGCGCGTGCGATAGAGAGTGAGAGACGGAGGAGTCGGGTTAGATGGCAAATAGAGAGGTCAGTGACAGCGAGATGGGGCTGGGAGTGTGGAGAGACGAGAGTGAGAGATGGACAAATAGAGAGGTCAGTGACAGCAAGATGGGGCTGGGAGTGTGGAGAGACGAGAGTGAGAGAAGGACAAATAGAGCATAGGATCGGGGTGTGCTCTACAAGGAGGAGGAGATAGGAGGTAGAAATAGGCAGATAGCGTAGAGTCAGGGGTGGATGGGTTGTGTGTCTGTGTGTCTGGCAGACAGGTGGGGTGAGTGATAGTCTTATGTCTCTATCCACGACTGGCCGAGAATCTGTCAGCTTTGTCGCCCAGGGAGTACGCAGAGTCGAGGCTTGTGGCTGGCTGCTGTATCAATGTCACTCAGAAGCGGGGAGGAAGGGAGAGGAGGGAGAGGGGGAGTGGGAGGTGGGAGTTGGTGTGAGGAGGGAAAGGGGGAAAGGGATAGATGGCCACAGGGGTAGCGAGGTGGGGCCACAAGTCTTCACCCCGGACTCACAGCTGCCCACTCACTTATGCCAGGAGAGGAGAGGGGATGGGGGTGGGAGGGGTCAAGGAAGCAAGGGAAGGAAGCAAGAGAGGGTGGGAATGAATAAGGGAGCAGCCTCTCCTGTTTCCTTGCATGTTACATTAAACACATTACCTACTACAATCACAATCTCAGTGGTACTTATATATAAGGATATGAATATTTGTGTATGTATGTGACTAGGATGAACATTAACATGTCAACAGCTGTACGATTGTAGTCATGCAAACGTGTGTGTGTGTGTGTGTTTGCGTGTGTTTGCGTGTGTTTGCGTGTGTTGTGTGTGTGTGTGTGTGTGTGTGTTGTGTACTGTAAGTGTAGAGTTCGAGGAGGTCACCCTGCGTGACACTAGGCTCCTCCCCCCTCAGTCCTCTCAGTAATGCAGACTGCCAGTCTGACCTGGGGCATGTGGGATCTGTTCTGGGGTCAGCTTCTCCTGCTGACCTTTTTAACACCTCACAGCCCCCAGAAAGCATCGGGACAAAAGTGACTTTTGAATGAGTCCCGGAGTGCAGTGGAGTGTGTTCCGTGGGACTAACACACAGTCGAGATCTACAGCATGCTAGGAATCCACCAGCAGTTAGACTCCCAGTTTCACCCAGCAGGCTCCGCCTGCTGCCAATGACTATTCCTCTATCCCAGTGTCTTACACCTCCATCTCCACGTAGCTCAGTCTCAATGCTGTCCTTAGCTCAGTCTCAATGCTGCCGTTAGCTCAGTCTCAATGCTGTCTTTACTCAGTCTCAATGCTGCCGTTAGCTCAGTCTCAATGCTGCCGTTAGCTCAGTCTCAATGCTGCCGTTAGCTCAGTCTCAATGCTGTCGTTACTCAGTCTCAATGCTGCCGTTAGCTCAGTCTCAATGCTGTCGTTACTCAGTCTCAATGCTGCCGTTAGCTCAGTCTCAATGCTGCCGTTAGCTCAGTCTCAATGCTGCCGTTAGCTCAGTCTCAATGCTGTCGTTAGCTCAGTCTCAATGCTGCCGTTAGCTCAGTCTCAATGCTGTCGTTACTCAGTCTCAATGCTGCCGTTACTCAGTCTCAATGCTGTCGTTAGCTCAGTCTCAATGCTGCCGTTACTCAGTCTCAATGCTGCCGTTAGCTCAGTCTCAATGCTGTCGTTAGCTCAGTCTCAATGCTGCCGTTAGCTCAGTCTCAATGCTGTCGTTACTCAGTCTCAATGCTGCCGTTACTCAGTCTCAATGCTGTCGTTAGCTCAGTCTCAATGCTGCCGTTAGCTCAGTCTCAATGCTGCCGTTAGCTCAGTCTCAATGCTGTCGTTAGCTCAGTCTCAATGCTGCCGTTAGCTCAGTCTCAATGCTGCCGTTAGCTCAGTCTCAATGCTGCCGTTAGCTCAGTCTCAATGCTGCCGTTAGCTCAGTCTCAATGCTGTCGTTAGCTCAGTCTCAATGCTGCCGTTACTCAGTCTCAATGCTGCCGTTAGCTCAGTCTCAATGCTGCTGTTACTCAGTCTCAATGCTGCCGTTAACTCAGTCTCAATGCTGCCGTTAGCTCAGTCTCAATGCTGTCGTTACTCAGTCTCAATGCTATCGTTACTCAGTCTCAATGCTGTCGTTAGCTCAGTCTCAATGCTGTCGTTACTCAGTCTCAATGCTATCGTTACTCAGTCTCAATGCTGTCGTTACTCAGTCTCAATGCTGTCGTTAGCTCAGTCTCAATGCTGTCGTTACTCAGTCTCAATGCTATCGTTACTCAGTCTCAATGCTGCCGTTACTCAGTCTCAATGCTGTCGTTACTCAGTCTCAATGCTGTCGTTAGCTCAGTCTCAATGCTGTCGTTAGCTCAGTCTCAATGCTGTCGTTACTCAGTCTCAATGCTGCCGTTAGCTCAGTCTCAATGCTGCCGTTAGCTCAGTCTCAATGCTGTCGTTACTCAGTCTCAATGCTGTCGTTAGCTCAGTCTCAATGCTGTCGTTACTCAGTCTCAATGCTGTCGTTACTCAGTCTCAATGCTGCCGTTAGTTCAGTCTCAATGCTGTCGTTAGCTCAGTCTCAATGCTGTCGTTACTCAGTCTCAATGCTGTCGTTAGCTCAGTCTCAATGCTGCCGTTAGCTCAGTCTCAATGCTGTCGTTACTCAGTCTCAATGCTGTCGTTAGCTCAGTCTCAATGCTGTCGTTACTCAGTCTCAATGCTGTCGTTACTCAGTCTCAATGCTGTCGTTACTCAGTCTCAATGCTGCCGTTAGCTCAGTCTCAATGCTGCCGTTAGCTCAGTCTCAATGCTGTCGTTAGCTCAGTCTCAATGCTGTCGTTACTCAGTCTCAATGCTGCCGTTAGCTCAGTCTCAATGCTGTCGTTACTCAGTCTCAATGCTGTCGTTAGCTCAGTCTCAATGCTGCCGTTAGCTCAGTCTCAATGCTGTCGTTAGCTCAGTCTCAATGCTGTCGTTACTCAGTCTCAATGCTGTCGTTAGCTCAGTCTCAATGCTGTCGTTACTCAGTCTCAATGCTGTCGTTACTCAGTCTCAATGCTGTCGTTACTCAGTCTCAATGCTGTCGTTACTCAGTCTCAATGCTGTCGTTAGCTCAGTCTCAATGCTGTCGTTACTCAGTCTCAATGCTGTCGTTACTCAGTCTCAATGCTGTCGTTACTCAGTCTCAATGCTGTCGTTACTCAGTCTCAATGCTGTCGTTACTCAGTCTCAATGCTGTCGTTACTCAGTCTCAATGCTGCCGTTAGCTCAGTCTCAATGCTGCCGTTAGCTCAGTCTCAATGCTGTCGTTACTCAGTCTCAATGCTGCCGTTAGCTCAGTCTCAATGCTGCCGTTAGCTCAGTCTCAATGCTGCCGTTAGCTCAGTCTCAATGCTGCCGTTAGCTCAGTCTCAATGCTGCCGTTAGCTCAGTCTCAATGCTGCCGTTAGCTCAGTCTCAATGCTGTCGTTAGCTCAGTCTCAATGCTGTCGTTACTCAGTCTCAAGGCTGTCGTTACTCAGTCTCAATGCTGCCGTTACTCAGTCTCAATGCTGCCGTTACTCAGTCTCAATGCTGTCGTTACTCAGTCTCAAGGCTGTCGTTACTCAGTCTCAATGCTGTCGTTACTCAGTCTCAATGCTGTCGTTAGCTCAGTCTCAATGCTGCCGTTACTCAGTCTCAATGCTGCCGTTAGCTCAGTCTCAATGCTGTCGTTACTCAGTCTCAATGCTGCCGTTAGCTCAGTCTCAATGCTGCCGTTAGCTCAGTCTCAATGCTGCCGTTAGCTCAGTCTCAATGCTGTCGTTAGCTCAGTCTCAATGCTGCCGTTAGCTCAGTCTCAATGCTGTCGTTAGCTCAGTCTCAAGGCTGTCGTTAGCTCAGTCTCAATGCTGTCGTTAGCTCAGTCTCAATGCTGCCGTTAGCTCAGTCTCAATGCTGTCGTTACTCAGTCTCAATGCTGTCGTTACTCAGTCTCAATGCTGTCGTTACTCAGTCTCAATGCTGCCGTTAGCTCAGTCTCAATGCTGTCGTTACTCAGTCTCAATGCTGTCGTTACTCAGTCTCAATGCTGTCGTTACTCAGTCTCAATGCTGCCGTTAGCTCAGTCTCAATGCTGCCGTTAGCTCAGTCTCAATGCTGTCGTTAGCTCAGTCTCAATGCTGCCGTTAGCTCAGTCTCAATGCTGCCGTTAGCTCAGTCTCAATGCTGTCGTTAGCTCAGTCTCAATGCTGTCGTTAGCTCAGTCTCAATGCTGCCGTTAGCTCAGTCTCAATGCTGTCGTTAGCTCAGTCTCAATGCTGTCGTTAGCTCAGTCTCAATGCTGCCGTTAGCTCAGTCTCAATGCTGCCGTTAGCTCAGTCTCAATGCTGCCGTTACTCAGTCTCAATGCTGCCGTTACTCAGTCTCAATGCTGTCGTTACTCAGTCTCAAGGCTGTCGTTACTCAGTCTCAATGCTGTCGTTACTCAGTCTCAATGCTGTCGTTACTCAGTCTCAATGCTGTCGTTAGCTCAGTCTCAATGCTGCCGTTACTCAGTCTCAATGCTGCCGTTAGCTCAGTCTCAATGCTGTCGTTACTCAGTCTCAATGCTGTCGTTAGCTCAGTCTCAATGCTGTCGTTAGCTCAGTCTCAATGCTGCCGTTAGCTCAGTCTCAATGCTGTCGTTACTCAGTCTCAATGCTGCCATTAGCTCAGACTCCCACCTACCCACTTGGATTAGACTATTTCTTATAACCCTCACATAGAAGGAAATTGCACTATAGATTGCGTTTTGCAAATGAGATCTTGGGGAACAGTGTACATTCCATTACGGTCCATATCCACCTGTGGCCTCCAGCCAGCCAGAGAGACGACCCAGGACCTGCTGGGGGAACACTAAAGAAATAAACACACTCATTCCATCCAAACACCAGCCAGCCCTGTCTGACAAAACACTGGGAGAGTCTGCAGACACAGGCTGCTGAGGAGGTGTGTATGTGAGAGAGAGTGTGTGTGTGTGTGTGTGTGTGTGTGTGTGTGTTAGGCCGACATGCTCCCCCTGAGGGTATTGTTTTCAGTAACAGTGTGGGTCGTGGAGAGGGCCTGTCCTGTCACACCGAGGCCTGGTCCTGTGAGAGGTCTTGTTAGCATTATATAAGCAGTGGCCAGGGAATCCAGGGACAGTGTGTTTGCCCAGGTGAGAGCCCCTACTGTCAGGGCAAGCATAAATCTACCAGGGTCAGGAGAGAGAGAGTGTGTGTGTGTGTGTGTTTGTGTGCGTGCGTGCGTGCGTGCGTGCGTGCGTGTCAAATGACGTAGAAGGGCACAAACAGTAGTCTGACCGCTGAGAGAGGTGCATGTCTGGGCTGTGGGTTCACACTGAGGCAGGGGAGAGACATGAAAATATACTGAAGGTGCCTACATGCCAACTGGATATACTCTACATGCCAACTGGATGTACTCTACATGCCAACTGGATGTACTCTACATGCCAACTGGATGTACTCTACATGCCAACTGGATGTACTCTACATGCCAACTGGAGGTGCTCTACATGCCAACTGGATATACTCTACATGCCAACTGGATATACTCTACATGCCAACTGGATGTACTCTACATGCCAACTGGATGTACTCTACATGCCAACTGGATGTACTCTACATGCCAACTGGATATACTCTACATGCCAACTGGATGTACTCTACATGCCAACTGGATGTACTCTACATGCCAACTGGATATACTCTACATGCCAACTGGATGTACTCTACATGCCAACTGGATGTACTCTACATGCCAACTGGATATACTCTACATGCCAACTGGATGTACTCTACATGCCAACTGGATGTACTCTACATGCCAACTGGAGGTGCTCTACATGACAACTGGATATACTCTACATGCCAACTGGATATACTCTACATGCCACTGAGGCAGGGGAGAGACATGAAAATATACTGAAGGTGCCTACATGCCAACTGGATATACTCTACATGCCAACTGGATGTACTCTACATGCCAACTGGATGTACTCTTCATGCCAACTGGATGTACCCTCCATAGTACCCTCCATAGTACATATTGTAGTTCTCAACCCTCCATGGTACATAGTGTAGTTCTCAACCCTCCACAGTACAGGGTGTAGTTCTCAATCCTCAATGGTACATGGTGTAGTTCTCAACTCTCCATAGGACATGATGTAGTTCTCAACCCTCCATAGTACATGATGTAGTTCTCAACCCTCCATAGGACATGATGTAGTTCTCAACCCTCCATAGTACATGATGTAGTTCTCAACCCTCCATGGTACATGGTGTAGTTCTCAACCCTCCATAGTACATGGTGTAGTTC
This sequence comes from Salvelinus fontinalis, assembly GCF_029448725.1. NCBI lineage: Eukaryota > Metazoa > Chordata > Actinopteri > Salmoniformes > Salmonidae > Salvelinus > Salvelinus fontinalis. The sequence continues at coordinate 21,335,097 of NC_074670.1, read as the reverse complement.
TCAACCCTCCATAGTACATGGTGTAGTTCTCAACCCTCCATAGGACATGATGTAGTTCTCAACCCTCCATAGGACATGATGTAGTTCTCAACCCTCCATAGTACATGATGTAGTTCTCAACCCTCCATGGTACATGGTGTAGTTCTCAACCCTCCATAGGACATGATGTAGTTCTCAACCCTCCATAGTACATGATGTAGTTCTCAACCCTCCATAGTAGATGATGTAGTTCTCAACCCTCCATAGTACATGATGTAGTTCTCAACCCTCCATGGTACATGGTGTAGTTCTCAACCCTCCATAGTACATGATGTAGTTCTCAACCCTCCATAGTACATAGTGTAGTTCTCAACCCTCCATAGGACATGATGTAGTTCTCAACCCTCCATGGTACATAGTGTAGTTCTCAACCCTCCATGGTACATGGTGTAGTTCTCAACCCTCCATAGGACATGATGTAGTTCTCAACCCTCCATAGTACATAGTGTAGTTCTCAACCCTCCATAGGACATGATGTAGTTCTCAACCCTCCATAGTACATAGTGTAGTTCTCAACCCTCCATGTTACATGGTGTAGTTCTCAACACTCCATAGTACATGATGTAGTTCTCAACCCTCCATGGTACATGGTGTAGTTCTCAACCCTCCATAATACATAGTGTAGTTCTCAACCCTCCATAGTACATGGTGTAGTTCTCAACCCTCCATAGTACATAGTGTAGTTCTCAACCCTCCATAGTACATGATGTAGTTCTCAACCCTCCATAGTACATAGTGTAGTTCTCAAACCTCCATGGTACATGGTGTAGTTCTCAACCCTCCATAGTACATGGTGTAGTTCTCAACTCTCCATAGTACAAAGTGTAGTTCTCAACCCTCCATAGTACATGATGTAGTTCTCAACCCTCCATAGTACATAGTGTAGTTCTCAACCCTCCATAGTACATGGTGTAGTTCTCAACCCTCCATAGTACATAGTGTAGTTCTCAACCCTCCATGGTACATGGTGTAGTTCTCAACCCTCCATAGTACATAATGTAGTTCTCAACCCTCCATGGTACATGGTGTAGTTCTCAATCCTCCATGGTACATGGTGTAGTTCTCAACCCTCCATAGTACATAGTGTAGTTCTCAACCCTCCTTAGTACATGATGTTGTTCTCAACCCTCCATAGTACATAGTGTAGTTCTCAAGCCTCCATAGTACATGGTGTAGTTCTCAACCCTCCATAGTACATAGTGTAGTTCTCAACCCTCCATAGTACATGGTGTAGTTCTCAACCCTTCATAGTACATAGTGCTGTTCTCAACCCTTCATCGTGCATAGTGTAGTTCTCAACCCTTCATAGTACATAGTGTAGTTCTCAATTCTCCATAGTACATGGTGTAGTTTTTAAATCTCTCACTCTGACTCTTATTTGTCTCCCAGTCTCTCTCTCTCAACTGACTGACAAAATGTTATCTGAGCACAGGTGCAGCGTGGGCAAAAGGAACTAATCATATGAAACATGTTACTGTAATAATGAGGTGTTAAACCTCCTCGTGTTTACATCCTCCCTCCAGAACCACAACAGGAAACATTAACAGGTTTTGCCCTCTGGTATCACTGAGTAACTAACTACTAGCACATAAAGTGTGAAACTAATGTCTCATTATCAGGGAACACATTCAAACCATGCTTTAACCCCTATTAACACACTTCCTGCTCTTCACAAATGGTTAACTTTACACATAAACAGCTAATAACAGGCCATTTAAACAGGAGTCTTTCTGCACATTTACAGTGTTCTAGTGTATTGGAATGTGTTGGCTGAAAGGTAGAGTTTGAACATTTAACTGCAGTGAAGCAGTGCGAGTCTTCTCTGCTGCCCTTGACTGAGAAAGAGGTCAGACTGTGCTTTCACTGTTAAACGGAGCTTGAGGGGATGACTTCACAGGACAGGAGAGAACCCTTCTCTGTTCCGCCTATTTTCTGGGCATTGATGTGTGTGTGTGTGTGAGTGCGTGCGTGAGTATGTGTGTGTTAGTGTGTGTGTTTGTTATCCTCCTGTCCATGTACACAGCTGGTAATAAGGTGCAGGAGGATTGCAGCTGGGGGACCAAGGCAGCGTAAACATGGTCTCACCTCTCTTCTCCTCTCTCTCCTCTCTCATCTTCCTCCACCCCCCCCCTCTCACATTGCCCTCTTGTATTCCTCTCTTCCCCTCAATCGTCTCTCTCTCTCTCTCTCTTTCACCTTCCCTCCTCTCGACTGTCTCTCTCCATCCCTCCTTCCATCTCTCTCTATTTCTCTCTCTTTCACCTTCCCTTCTCTCAACTCTCTCTCTCCATCCCTCCCTCCATCCCTCTCTCTATCTCACCTTCCCCTCTCTCAACTCTCTCTCTCTTCCCCTCTCCCCTTTCTTTCTCTCTATCTCTCCTTTTTTCCCATGTGTAACAGACAGCCTCCCCTCTGCTGTATGTTTGTTAAAGGCCTTGTTACAAACCTGATGGAGAAACAAGTCCTTCCAAAAGACTCTCTCTCAATTCAATTCAATTCAATTCAATTCAAGGGGCTTTATTGGCATGGGAAACATGTGTTAACATTGCCAAAGCAAGTGAGGTAGCAATACACAAAAGTGAAACAAACAATACAAATTAACAGTAAACATTACACATACAGAAGTTTCAAAACAATAAAGACATTACAAATGTCATATTATATATATATACAGTGTTGTAGCAATGTACGAATGGTTAAAGCACACAGGTTAAAATAAATGGGCATAAATATGGGTTGTATTTACAATGCTGTTTGTTCTTCACTGGTTGCCCTTTTCTTGTGACAACAGGTCACAAATCTTGCTGCTGTGATTGCACACTGTGGAATTTCACCCAGTAGATATGGGAGTTTATCAAAATTGGATTTGTTTTCAAATTCTTTGTGGAACTGTGTAATCTGAGGGAAATATGTGTCTCTAATATGGTCATACATTGGGCAGGAGGTTAGAAAGTGCAGCTCAGTTTCCACCTCATTTTGTGGACAGTGAGCACATAGCCTGTCTTCTCTTGAGAGCCATGTCTGCCTACGGCGGCCTTTCTCAATAGCAAGGCTATGCTCACTGAGTCTGTACATAGTCAAAGCTTTCCTTAAGTTTGGGTCAGTCACGGTGGTCAAGTATTCTGCCACTGTGTACTCTCTGTTTAGGGCCAAATAGCATTCTAGTTTGCTCAGTTTTTTTGTTAATTCTTTCCAATGTGTCAAGTAATTATCTTTTTGTTTTCTCATGATTTGGTTGGGTCTAATTGTGCTGTTGTCCTGGGGCTCTGTGGGGTGTGTTTGTGTTTGTGAACAGAGCCCTAGGACCAGCTTGCTTAGGGGACTCTTCTCCAGGTTCATCTCTCTGTAGGTGATGGCTTTGTTATGGAAGGTTTGGGAATCGCTTCCTTTTAGGTGGTTGTAGAATTTAACGGCTCTTTACTGGATTTTGATAATTAGTGGGTATCGGCCTAATTCTGCTCTGCAGAACTTTGGTGTTCTACGTTGTACACGGAGGATATTTTTGCAGAATTCTGCGTGCAGAGTCTCAATTTGGTGTTTGCCCCATTTTGTGAAATCTTGGTTGGTGAGCGGACCCCAGACCTCACAACCATAAAGGGCAATGGGCTCTATGACAGATTCAAGTATTTTTAGCCAGATCCTAATTGGTATGTTGAAATTTATGTTCCTTTTGATGGCATAGAATGCCCTTCTTGCCTTGTCTCTCAGATCGTTCACAGCTTTGTGGAAGTTACCTGTGGCGCTGATGTTTAGGCCGAGGTATGTATAGTTTTTTTGTGTGCTCTAGGGCAACGGTGTCTAGATGGAATTTGTGGTCCTGGCGACTGGACCTTTTTTGGAACACCATTATTTTGGTCTTACTGAGATTTACTGTCAGGGCCCAGGTCTGACAGAATCTGTGCAAAAGATCTAGGTGCTGCTGTAGGCCCTCCTTGGTTGGTGACAGAAGCACCAGATCATCAGCAAACAGTAGACATTTGACTTCGGATTCTAGTAGGGTCTCTCTCTATCTCTCTCTCTCTTGCTCTTTCTCACCTTCCTCTCTCTCCTTTATTCTCTCTGTAACATGGCAGGATAAGCAGATGGCGTCACATCTGGAATGGATCTGCCAGAACCTTAATTGACTTGCAACATGACTATTTGCGTTCCACAAGATGCACTAGTTTCTCTCCAGAATTCCATCCACCAGATTCAAGATGCACACTGGGAGTCTGGTTCCAGATCTGTTAGTGCTGCCTTGGCAGTGGTGTGACAAGGACCATAGGAGTTGGCAAGCCAGCATAAACAGGTCTGGGACCAGGCTAGCAGGCCAGGGATTGGAGAGACAAGAATGAGGAAAGTTCAATTCCCTGAACATGATCTCCATTCATTATAAATGTCTCTGTCTATTATTAAAAATGTAATTCTTAAACTAGACAAGAAACTAAAACGCCTTTAAATATGACCACCCAGCCCTTGAAATGTGAAGGAAGAGGACCTTCTCATTCTTGGGGCAGGGGTGTGAAGGAAGAGGACCTTCTCATTCTTGGGGCAGGGGTGTGAAGGAAGAGGACCTTCTCATTCTTGGGGCAGGGGTGTGAAGGAGTGGGGAGGGGTGCAGGGGAGAGAGAGAGAAAGAGAGAGTGAGTGAGTGAGTGGGGAGGGGGGCTGGGGAGAGAGAGAGAGTGCGTGAGTGGGGAGGGGGGCCTGGGTAGAGAGAAAGAGAGAGTGAGTGAGTGAGTGGGGAGGGGGGCAGGGGAGAGAGAGAGAAAGAGGGGAAAATAGTGAGTGATGAAAAAAGTGAATCTCTGAACAAGCAGCAGCAACAAATGGTGTGTTTAATTCATCTCCAATCCTCCCACACAAAACAGGCCATTTGTATGTTAAAGAAGGGAGAAGGGAGGGGGTGGGGGACGTCCGACATGAGGGAGTGCCCCTAGTTGCCCTCAGCAGCCACCCATCTGTTGCCTACTGCTGACTGGTAATAGTGGCGTTTTGATAGCGAGACGTGCTGTTGGAGTCTGGGTGGAGGGTTGGAGGGCCATGGGTGGATAGACAGAGAGACAAATATACAGGGTGTCGTGAGCATACAGGGGTATGGGGGAGAGATGAAGACGGGGAAAGGGGGGACATTGAGGGGCAGAGGGGAGATTGAAAGCTGGAGAGGGGAAAGCAGGGGGGAGACGGGGAGGAGGCACGGGGAGGGCAGGGGGGCATGAGCTAGGATGTCTTTTCCTTTGTTCCCCATTATCTGCTTAAACACACAAACTCCTCATTCTGCTGTTCGACACTCAGCTCACTCTGCTCTTCCAGTCTGCTCAGAGACAGATGGCTGAGAACCCTTCCCAGCACAACACTATGGTACACACACAGATACAGACAAACATACAGATACATACTCAGACACTCAAATCCCACACTATGGTACTCAACATTCACACTTACATGCTCATATACGCATAGACTACACACGTACAGTAAATGCATCCCTATACTGAAGTACAGTACCAGTCTAAAGTTTGGACACAAGGGGTTTTCTTTATTTTGACTATTTTCTACATTGTAGAATAATAGTGAAGACATCAAAATTATGAATTAACACATACTATATGGAATCATGTAGTAACCAAAAAAGTGTTAAACAAATCTAATATATTTGAGATTTGAGATTCTTCAAAGTTGCCACCCTTTGCCTTGATGACAGCTTTGCACACTCTTTGAATTCTCTCAACCAGCTTCACAAAGTTAATTTGTGGAATTTCTTTCCTTCTTCATGCATTTGAGCCAATCAGTTGTGTTGTGACAAGGTAGGAGTGGTATACAGATGACAGCCTTATTTGGTAAAAAACGAAGTCCATATTATGGCAAGAACAGCTCAAACAAGTAAAGAGAAACGACAGTCCATCATTACTTTAAGACATGAAGGTCAGTCAATGTGGAACATTTAAAGAAATTCAAAGTTTCTTCAAGTGCAGTCGCAAAAACCATCAAGCGCTATGATGAAACTGTCTCCCATGAGGACCGCCACAGCAAAGGAAGACCCAGAGTTACCTCTACTGCAGAGGATAAATTCATTAGAGTTACCAGCCTCAGATTGCAGCCCAAATAAATGCTACACAGAGTTCAAGTAACAGACACATCTCAACATCAACTGTTCAGAGGAGACTGCGTGAACCAGGCCTTCATGGTCGAATTGCTGCAAAGGACAACAACTAAAGGACACTACTAAAGGACAACAATAGTAAGCAGAGACTTGCCTGGGCCAAGAAACACAAGCAATGGACATAAGACCGGTGGTAATCTGTCCTTTGGTCTGATGAGTCAAAATTTGCGATTTTTGGTTCCAACCGCTGTGTCTTTGTGAGACCCAGAGTAGATGAACGGAGATCTCCGCATGTGTAGTTCCCACCGTGAAGCATGGAGGAGGTGTGATGGTGTAGGGGTGCTTGCTGGTGACACTGCCTGTGATTTATTTAGAAGTCAAGGCACACTTAACCAGCATGGCTACCACAGCATTCTGCAGTGATACCCCATCCCATCTGGTTTCCTCTTAGTTGGACTATAATTTGTTTTCAACAGGACAATGACCTAACACACCTCCAGGCTGTGTAAGGGCTAATTAACCAAGAAGGAGAGTGATGGAGTGCTGCATTAGATGACCTGGCCTCCACAATCAAACCAATTGAGATGTTTGGGATGAGGTCGACCGCAGAGTGAAGGAAAAGCAGCCAACAAGTGCTCAGCATATGTGGCAACTCCTTCAAGACTGTTGGAAAAGCATTCCAGGTGAAGCTGGTTGAAAGAATGCCAAGAGTGTGCAAAGCTGTCATTAAGGCAAAGGGTGGCTACTTTGAAGAATATAAAATCTTAAATATATTTGTTTAACACTTTTTTGCTTACTACATGATTTCATGTGTTATTTGATAGTTTTGATGTCTTCACTATTATTCTAGAAAAACCCTTGAATGAGTAGGTGTCCAAACCTTTGACTGGTACTGTATATCAAACAAGACTTTCATCAAATCTATCAAACAAGATACATAAACAATCTAATTATACATGTTCCATTGAACTTATGTCTGTTTTTTTAACTATACAAATGGCTAGAAGACATTTCTACTTCCTCAAACAGTCATTATATTGAATTGTTCGAACATCAGCATTCATCAATTTACAAGACCTCCAACCTTCAGATGGAAAACAGCAACACAAACTGTTGATTTTTCAAAGAGAAGATTAGTTTTGAGACACATTTTCCTCAGTAATTGCTCATCAGCCAGGGCAGGACAATCCACCTCTCTCAATCAGGCGGAGCAGATAACTTCAACAATGGAAAAGCTAAGGACCTCTCCTAAACTAAGGACCTCTCCAATACATCAGCCGACACTCAGCAGGTTTCGCGTCACACAGTCCTGCTCTCTCAGAATAACCCTGGCCTTCTCAGAATAATTCACTGTGGAAATGTTTTGACTTAATTATGTTTTTAGGTTCCAGTTTTGATTGCTGCTTTGTTGGGTAGAGATGGGGGGGGGGGGATTATTTGTTTTCTGTATTTCTTTCTCATTATTTCTCTCATCAAACTCCTACACCATGAACTTTCCCCCCAGCATGTTGTTCTAAACAAGCACCAGGACACGTTCTTCCTCAAATCAATTATACTCCCTTAATCCATGTTAGTATGTACATTACAGAATTTACACACAGAATGAGTGTGTGTGTGTATGTATGCGTGTGTGTGTGTGTGTGTGTGTGTGTGTGTGTGTGTGTGTGTGTGTGTGTGTGTGTGTGTGTGTGTGTGTGTGTGCGTGCGTGCGTGCGTGCGTGCGTGCGTGTGCGTGTGCATGTGCGTGTGTGTGTGTGTTCGTGCATGTTTGAGTGCTTGTGACCCTGTGTGCCTTGTCACACTCATCAAGTTTATTTTCATCACAGCAGGAGAGGGAATCTTTAGTCACTGCGGAGTCAGAGCATACTGAACCTACTTCACTCTGTGGATTCTACAATGTGTGTCTACACACTTTCATCTCAACCAGGAACAATAGGGCATACATTTTTGTTAATTTTGTTACATACTAACAAGCGGGGGGTGGCAGGTAGTCTAGTGATTAGAGCGTTGGGCCAGTAACCGAAAGGTTGCTAGATCAGATCCCTGAGCTGACAAAGTAAAACTATGTTGTTCTGCTCCTGTTCCTAGGCTGTCATTGTAAACAAGTATGTGTTCTTAACTGACTTAACTAGTTAAATAAAAATAAGATCAAGAAATACATGTCTGTGTTGTGTAAGTGACTCTGAGAGTATGGTGCTGGTATCTAACCATTGGACGTGACAGGCTTTGTTTGACTTTCCCTTAGGTAAACATTCCAATTGTATCCCTCTGTCCATGTAGCACCATGCCCATCCCGCCACTCCACTGGGCCTCGTAAAGCTGTGGTGCAGCTGGCCCAGAACACAACTGATGAGGGGGCTTTCATCCTCTCTTTCCATTTATCCTTTATCTTTGATGAGGGGAATCAGAGATAAGGCTGGACTTGCCATGAGAAAACAGAGGGAGACACATGAAGCCGGAGAGGAGGAAAGGAGGAGAAGAGGAGGAGGATGTAGGTGTTCTGTTTCAGGATCCTTTCGGACTTAGTGAGGAAAGGTTGTGAAAATAACACTGGAGTCAAAAGCTGAGTCTGAGACCCATGCGTGAAATCGCCAACAAAGGGATTAATTGAGACTGTGAAAGGAGCATTAGAGTGGCGGACGGGGTGGTAGGAGAACCCCCCCCCCCTTTCATAGAGGTATGTGTGAGCCAACCCAATGCTGCACAAGTGCTACAGAAAAAAGACTGTCCCACTTTTGGAAGAGAGAGGGTTTCAAGGATGAGGGTTTAAGGATTCTTTGAGAGTGACCTCATATAGCATGAAGAAAGTGGAAAATAAAATACAATATGGCTTTATTCCAAAAACAAAAACTGAAAGGTTTGAGATTTCGGTTTCATTGCTGCGTGGCCTTAGGTGGCTTGTGAGGGATGTCATCACGCAAACAAGACGATAGACACTGTATGAAATTTAAATGTAAGATCCCACTTCAAATCAAATTGTATTAGTCACATGCGCCGAATACTACAGGTGTAGACCTTGAAATGCTTACTTACAAGCCCCTAACCAACAATGCAAATTAAAAAATACGAATGAGAATAAGAAATAAAAGTAACAAGTAGTTAAAGAGCAGCAGTAAAATAACAATAGCGAGACTATATACAGAGAGTACCGGTACAGAGTCATTGTGCAGGGGCACCGGTTAGTCTAGGTAATTGAGGTAATATGTACATGTAGAGCTATTTAAGTGACTATGCATAGATAATAACAGAGAGTAGAGTAGCAGCGGCATAAAAGGGGGGGGGAAATGCAAATTGTCTGGGTAGCCATTTGATTAGATGTTCAGGAGTCTTATGGCTTGGGGGTAGAAGTTGTTTAGAAGCCTCTTGTACCTAGACTTGGCGCGCCGATACCGCTTGCCGTGCGGTAGCAGAGAGAACAGTCTATGACTAGGGCGGCTTTGACAATTTTTCGGGCCAGAATGACAGGAAGCTTGGCCCCAGTGATGTACTGGGCCATACGCATTGCCCTCTGTAGTGCCTTGCGGTTGGAGGCCGAGCAGTTGCCATACCATGCAGTGATGCAACCCGTGAGGATGTTCTCAATGGTGCAGCTGTAGAATCTTTTGAGAATCTGAGGACCCATGCCAAATCTTTTCGGTCTCCTGAGGGGGACTAGGTTTTGTCGTTCCCTCTACACGACTGTCTTGGTGTGCTTGGACCATGTTAGTTTGTTGGTGATGTGGACACCAAGGAACTTGAAGCTCTCAACCTGCTGAATGGGGGTGAGCTCGGCCCTCCTTTTCCTGTAGTCCACAATCATCTCCTTAGTCTTGATCACGTTGAGGGAGAGGTTGTTATCCTCGCACCACACGGCCAGGTCTCTGACCTTCTCCCTATAGGCTGTCTCGTCGCTGTCGGTGATCAGGCCTACCACTGTTGGGTCATCGGCAAACTTAATGATGGTGTTGGAGTCGTGCCTGGCCGTGCAGTCTTGAGTGAACAGAGAGACTGAGCACGCACCCCTGAGGAGCTCCAGTGTTGAAGATCAGCGTGGCGGATGTGTTGTTACCTCCCCTTACCACATGGGGGCGGCCCGTCAGGAAGTCCAGGATCCAGTTGCAGAGGGAGGTGTTTAGTCCGTTCATCCAACTCCCTCTGGTGAGGAGAGCGTGAGCGTCCTCGTCTCCTGTCTGACGGGTCGAGCCCTGGAGTGGGCCAACGCAGTGTGGAATGGCCCAGACTCGGCGAGGGACCACTACCCCGAGTTCACCCGCCAGTTCTGGGCCGTGTTTGACAACCCACCAGAGGGCCGAGCGGCGGGTGAACGGCTGTTTCACTTGCGACAGGAGACGAGGAGCATGCAGGACTTCGCGCTGGAGTTCCGGACCTTGGCCGCTGGAGCGGGGTGGAACGACAGGGCTCTGATGGACCACTATCGATGTAGCCTCCGGGAGGACGTCCGCAGGGAGCTAGCTTGTCGGGACGCCACCCTCTCCCTCGACGAACTCATTGACATGTCCATCCGACTGGATAACCTGCTGGCTGCCCGCGGGTGCCCAGAACAGGCCCTGTTAGTTCCACCTCCTGGCCCTCCCGCTCCAATCCCTATGGAGTTAGGGGGGGTGCATCGAGGGGGACCGGAGGAGGAGGCTTCTCCTGCACCAGGTGTGGTCGGAAAGGACACACTGCCGATCGGTGCTGGAGGGAGCTCGTCTGGGAGTCGAGAGGGCAGGCAGAGCACTTCTCGGTCACCCCAGGTGAGTCAGCACCAGACTCACCCCGAGCTCCCTGTTGGTCACATGTTCTTACTAATTTCTTTGTCTGAGTTTTCTCCCTCTCTCCAGCATAAGGCGCTAGTCGATTCAGGCGTAGCTGGGAACTTTATGGATCGTGGACTCGCGTTAAGGCTAGGGATTCCGCTGGTGCCGCTAGACCAACCCTTCCCCGTGCACTCCTTAGATAGCCGACCATTAGGGTCAGGGCTGGTCAGGGAGGCCACGGTTCCACTGGACATGGTAACGCAGGGGGATCATAAGGAGCGGATTAGTCACTTCCTTTTGATTCACCTGCATTTCCAGTGGTGCTGGGGATTCCCTGGCTGGCTAATCACAATCCTGAGATTTCATGGAAACAAGGGGCTCTCCGAGTATGGTCAGAGGAGTGTTCAGGTAGGTGCAGAGGGGTTTCCATCGGTGCGACGACGGTGGAGAGTCCAGACCAGGTTTCCACTGTGCGCATTCCCTCTGAATATGCCGATTTGGCTATCACTTTCTGTAAAAAGAGGGCGACGCAATAACCACCTAATCGATGAGGGGATTGCGCGATAAACCCCCTGGTAAACGCTGCACTTCCCAGGAGTCACGTGTACCTGTGTACGTTTACTCCACGTGTACTCCATAGTGGCTATGGAGACATATGTCACTGAATCTCTGGGACAGGGGTACATTCGGCCCTCCACGTCACCCGTCTCCTCGAGTTTCTTTTTTGTGAAGAAAAAGGAGGGAGGTCTGCGTCCGTGCATTGATTATAGAGGTCTAAATTCCATCACAGTGGGATTTAGTTACCCGCTACCTCTGATCGCCACGGCGGTAGAATTATTTCACGAAGCGCATTTTTTCACAAAACATGACCTTAGGAGTGTAATTTGGTGCGTATCCGGGAGGGAGATGAGTGGAAGACCGAGTTTAGAACCACATCTGGCCATTATGAGTACCTCATCATGCCGTATGGGTTGAAAAATGCTCCAGCCGTCTTTCAATCTTTCGTAGACGAGATTCTCAGAGACCTGCACGGGCAGGGTCTGGTGGTGTATATCGATGATATACTTATCTATTCTGCCACACGCGCCGCGCATGTGTCTCTGGTGCGTAAGGTACTTGGGCGACTGCTGGAGCATGACCTGTACGTCAAGGCTGAGAAATGTGTGTTCTCCAAACAAGCCGTTTCCTTCCTGGGTTATCGCATTTCCACCTCTGGGGTGGTGATGAAGTGTCACCGCGTTACAGCCGTGCGTAATTGGCCGACTCCGACCACGGTAAAGGAGGTGCAGCGGTTTTTAGGGTTTGACAATTACTACAGGAGGTTTATCCGGGGTTTTGGTCAGGTAGCTGCTCCCATTACCTCACTGCTGAAGGGGGGACCGGCGCGCTTGCGGTGGTCAGCAGAGGTGGACAGAGCCTTCAGTCGTCTGAAGGAGGTGTTCACCGACGCTCCCGTGCTGGCTCATCCGGACCCCTCTTTGGCGTTCATAGTAGGTGGACGCGTCCGAGGTTGGGGTTAGAGCCGTGCTGTCACAGCGCTCGGGCACTCTACCGAAGCTCCGCCTCTGTGCTTTCTTCTCGAGGAAGCTCGGTCCGGCGGAGCGGAACTATGACGTGGGGGACCGGGAGTTGTTAGCTGTGGTAAAAGCTCTGAAGGTGTGGAGACATTGGCTTGAGGGGGCCAAGCACCCTTTCCTCATCTGGACTGACCATCGTAATCTTGAGTATATCCGGGCAGCGAGGAGATTGAATCCGCGTCAGGCAAGGTGGGCCATGTTTTTTTACCAGATTTCAGTTCACGATCTCCTATAGGCCAGGCTCCCTTAATACTAAGGCTGACGCGCTGTCCCGTCTCTATGACACCGAGCCCGGTCCATCGATCCTACTCCCATCCTTCCAGCTTCATGTCTGGTAGCACCGGTGGTATGGGAGGTGGACGCGGAAATCGAGCGGGCGTTACGGTTGGAACCGGCACCTCCTCAGTGTCCAGCGGGTGTTCAGTACGTGCCGCTTGGTGTTCGTGATCGTTTGATTCGATGGGCCCATACGCTACCCTCTTCGGGTCATCCTGGTATTGAGAGGACAGTGCGGAGTCTTATGGGGAGTTACTGGTGGCCCACTTTGGCCAAGGACGTGAGGTTCTATGTCTCCTCCTGCTCGGTGTGCGCTCAGAGCAAGGCTCCTCGACACCTGCCTAGAGGGAAGTTACAGCCCCTTCCCGTTCCACAATGGCGGTGGTCGCATTTGTCGGTGGATTTTCTCACCGACCTTCCCCAGTCTCAGGGAAACACCACGATCCTGGTCGTTGTGGATCGGTATTCTAAGTCCTGCCGTCTCATCCCGTTGCCCGGTCTCCCTACAGCCCTACAGACTGCGGAGGCCCTGTTTACCCACGTCTTCTGGCACTACGGGGTGCCTGAGGACATCGTTTCTGATCGGGTTCCCCAGTTCACGTCCAGAGTTTGGAGGGCGTTTATGGAACGTCTGGGGGTCTTGATCAGCCTGACCTCGGGTTTTCACCCCGAGAGTAATGGGCAGGTGGAGAGAGTGAACTAGGATATGGGTAGGTTTCTGCGGTCGTATTGACCGGCCTGGTGAATGGGTGAGGTACATCCCATGGGCGGAGGTGGCTCAGAATTCCCTCCGCCACTCCTCCACTAACATGTCACCTTTCCAATGCGTGTTGGGCTACCAGCCGGTCCTGGCCCCATGGCATCAGAGGCAGACCGAAGCTCCTGCAGTGGAGGAGTGGCTGCAGCGCTCGAAGGAGACCTGGAGAGCTGTCCAGGAATCACTTAAACTAGCTGGTGGACAGCAGAAGAGGAGCGCTGACCGTCACCGCAGTGAGGCCCCCGTGTTCGCATCGAGGGACCGGGTCTGGCTCTCGACCCGAAACCTGCCCCTCCGCCTGCCCTGCCGGAAGCTGAGGCCGCAGTGTGTGGGGCTATTTAAAGTCCTGAGGAGGATAAACGAGGTGTGTTATAGGTTACAGCTTCCTTCTTGGTACCGTATTAACCCCTCGTTTCATTTGTCTCTCCTCAGGCCGGTGGTGGCTGGTCCCCTGCAGGAAGGTGAGGTGCCGGAGGTCCCTCCGCCCCCTATGGACATCGGGGGGTCCCCTGCGTACACTGTACGTTCCATTCTGGACTCTAGGACTCCATTCTGGACTCTGAGGGGCCTACAGTATCTCGTAGACTGGGAGGGGTACGGTCCGGAGGAGAGGTGCTGGGTACCGGTGGAGGACATCTTGGATCTATCACTACTGAGGGAGTTCCACCGCCTCCATCCGGATCGCCCTGCGCTTCGCAGGGGGGGTACGGGGGGGGGGTACTGTCATGACTCCCACCGAAGGTGGCTCCCCTGCCTGTTCGGGCGGCGCTCGGCGGTCGTCGTCGCCGGTCTACTAGCTGCCACCGATCCCCTTTTCCTTTTCTGTTTGTTATGTCTTATTGGTTGCACCTGTTTCGTGTTTGAGTTTTGATTCAGGACTATTTAAGCCTGTTAGGCCCGCCTGCTTTTGTGCGGGCTTGTTTTCTGTTAGTCGAGGTTTGTTGCGTGTTTGTGTTCCCTGTCTGTTTGTGCCCAGTTTTGGGTTGGACACTTTTGATTATTCGCCTGTTGTTTTGGGCGTGTATTTTGGATACCGCAATAATGTTCGGTTTCCCCCATTATCCTCTGTTCTCTGCGCTTGACTCCGCACCCACCACTCCTGGCTGTGTGATAACTACCCTGTGAGCAATGGAAGACAGTAGTATCACCAGCAAATCTTTTCAAATATATTCAATAAAACATTTTATCTAAAGCCTTATTGGTTTTTGCATCTGTAACCTTTCTCTGTGCAGACGTATCGAACTGGACTGCGTTGTTTGCTGTGACATTTTCTGACATTTGAGCATATGAACGAACATTTCAGATGGGCCAAGAATATATAATCTGGACTAGCATCAAGATAATCCCTAAAACTAACAGTGAAGTTTGTGCTTGTGTGGCTAGGATCGATATAATAGACAAGATGATCTTTTCACAGTTGAATAACAGGTTGGTGGGGTAAACAAGCCTTCTGTTCAGGCAGATGGACGCACTCACACACACGCATGCACGCGCACACACACGGACAGACAGACAGTGGCCCTCTGCTCGTCACAGGGAAAGACATATACAGTGCCTTCGGAAAGTATTCAGACCCCTTGACGTTTTCCACATTTTGTTACGTTACTGCCTTATTCTAAAATGGATCAAATATTTTTTTCCTCATCGATCTACACACAATACCCTGTGATGACAAAGTGAAAAACTGTTTTTTAGAAATGTTTGCAAATTTATTAAAAATAAAAAACATAAATACCTTATTTACATAAGAATTCAGACCCTTTGCTATGAGACTCGAAATTGAGCTCAGCTGCATCCTGTTTCCATTGATCGTCCTTGAGATGTTTCTACAACTTGATTGGAGTCCAATTCAATTGATTGGACATGATTTGGAAAGGCACACACCTGTCTACAGTGGCTTGCGAAAGTATTCACCCCCTTGGCATTTTTCCTATTTTGTTGCCTTACAACCTGGAATTAAAATAGATTTTTGGGGGGTTTGTATAATTTGATTTACACAACATGCCTACCACTTTGAAGATGCAAAATATTTTTTATTGTGAAACAAACCCGAAATAAGACAAAAATAAATACATTTGTGAGTGCATAACTATTCATCCCCCTCAAAGTCAAAGTCAATACCTTGTAGAGCCACCTTTTGCAGCAATTACAGCTGAAAGTCTCTTGGGGTATGTCTCTGTAAGCTTGGCACATCTAGCCACTGGGATTTTTGCCCATTCTTCAAGGCAAAACTGCTCCAGCTCCTTCAAGTTGGATGGATTCCACTGGTGTACAGCAATCTGTAAGTCATACCACAGATTCTCAATTGGATTGAGGTCTGGGCTTTGACTAGGCCATTCAAGACATTTAAATGTTTCCCTTAAACCACTTGAGTGTTACTTTAGCAGTATGCTTAGGGTCATTGTCCTGCTGGAAGGTGAACCTCCGTCACAGTCTCAAATCTCTAGAAGACTGAAACAGGTATCCCTCAAGAATTGTCCTGTATTTAGCACCATTCATAATTTTTTCAATTCTGACCAGTTTCCCAATCCCTGTCGATGAAAACATCCCCACAGCATGATGCTGCCACTACCATGCTTCATTTGGGGATGGTGTTCTCGGGGTGATGGGAGGTATTGGGTTTCCGCCAGACATAGCGTTTTCCTTGATTGCCAAAAAGCTCAATTTTAGTCTATCTGACCAGAGTACCTTCTTCCATATGTTTGGAGAGTCTCCCACATGCCTTTTGGCGAACCCCAAACGTGTTTGCTTATTTTTTTCTTTAAGCAATGGCTTTTTTTCTGGCCACTCTTCTGTAAAGCCCAGCTCTGTGGAGTGTGCGGCTTAAAGCGGTCCTATGGACAGACACTCCAATCTTCACTGTGGAGCTTTGCAGCTCCTTCAGGGTTATCTTTGGTCTCTTTGTTGCCTCTCTGATTAATGCCCTACTTGCCTGGTCTGTGAGTTATCGTGGGCGGCCCTCTCTTGGCTGGTTTGTTGTGGTGCCATATTCTTTCAATTTTTATAACCCAATCCTGATCTGTACTTCTCCACAACTTTGTCCCTGACCTGTTTGGAGAGCTCCTTGGTCTTCATGGTGCCGCTTGCTTGGTGGTGCCCCTTGCTTAGTGGCGTTGCAGACTCTGGGGCCTTCCGGGACCTGGTGTATATATATATTGAGATCATGTGACACTTAGATTGCACACAGGTGGACTTTATTTAACTAATTATGCGACTTCTGTTTGGAACCATCAAAACTCTTCCTTGAGCTGACCCCCACCAAACTAAGCAATCGGGGGAGAAGGGCCTTGGTCAAAGAAGTGACCAAGAACCCGATGGTCACTCTGACGGAGCTCCAGAGTTCTTCTGTGGAGATGAGAGAAATTTCCAGAAGGACAACCATCTCTGCAGCACTCCACCAATCAGGCCTTTATGGCAAAGTGGCCAGATGGAAGCCACTCCTCAGTAAAAGGCACATGACCGCCCGCTTGGTGTTTACCAAAAGGCACCTAAAGGACTTTCAGACCATGAGACAAGAGTCTCTGGTCTGATGAAACCAAGCTTGAACTCTTCTGCCTGAATGTGAAGCGTCACGTCTGGAGGAAACCTGGCACCATCCCTGCGGTGAAGCATGGTGGTGGCAGGATCATGTTGTGGGGATGTTTTTCAGCGGCAGGGACTGGGAGACTAGTCAGGATCGAGGGAACGATGAACGGAGCAAGTACAGTGAGATCCTTGATGAAAACCTGCTCCCTTGCGTTCAGGACCTCCGACTGGGGCGAAGGTTCGCCTTAAAACCAGACAACTACCCTAAGCACAAAGACAAGACAACGCAGGAGTGGCTTTGGGACAAGGACAAGTTTCTGAATGTCCTTGAGTGGCCCAGCCAGAGTTTGAACCCGATCTAACATCTCTGGAGAAACCTGAAAATAGCTGTGCAGAAATGCTCCCCATCCAACCTGACAGAGCTTGATGATCCAACCTGCAGAGAACAATGCGAGAAACTCCCCAAATACAGATGTGCAATCTTGTAGTGTCATACCCAAAAAGACTCAACGCTGTAATCACTGCCAATAGTGCTTCAACAAAGTACAGAGTAAAGGGTCTGAATACTTTAAAAATATTTTTTATATAAATTTGTAGGTTTTGATTTGTTATTATGGGGTATTGTGTGTAGATTGGTGAGGGGGAGAAACAATCTAATCAATTTTAGAATGAAGCTGTACCGTAACAAAATGTGGAAAAAGTCAAGGGGTCTGAATACTTTCCGAATGCACTGTACATATCACAGACATCTACGTATAACAGACATGTACATATAACAGACATATACATATCACATCTACGTATAACAGACATATACATATCACAGACATCTATGTATAACAGACATGTACATATAACAGACATATACATATCACATATATGTATAACAGTGACAGTGAGAGAGACAGGAATGGCTAACACCCAAACTATCTAGGATTGAACCGGATGTGGACGTGATGTGGGATTTGGACATGAAGCTAGTGTTAGGGCTGTGGTTGAGGCTAGGGTAGGGTTGAACCAGATGTGGACATGAAGCTAGTGTTAGGGCTGTGGTTGAGGCTAGGGTAGGGTCGAACCAGAAGTGGACATGAAGTGGGATTTGGACCAGATTTGGGGCGGCAGGTAGTGGTTAGAATGTTGGGCCAGTAACCGAAAGGTTGTTGGATCAAATCCCCGAGCTGAAAAGGTCAAATCTGTCGTTCTGCCCCTGAACAGGGCAGTTAACTCACTGTAGGCCGTCATTGTAAATAAGAATTTGTTCTTAACTGACTTGCCTAGTTAAATGAATAAACATTTTAAAAATGAATCTAGGGCTAGAGCTGTTCAACCTTAGCCTCAACCACAACACTAACTGCTGCATGTGTGTTTGTGTACTTCTTATGGTGGCTATGAACATACAGTACTATTTCTGTTGTGTGTTACAATGTGTTATTTACACATGCTGTGTGTGTGTGTGTGTGTCACATTCTTGGGGGCAACAGCAGGCCCTCACCTGTCT
The DNA here is from genome assembly GCF_029448725.1 of Salvelinus fontinalis. Classification (NCBI taxonomy): domain Eukaryota; kingdom Metazoa; phylum Chordata; class Actinopteri; order Salmoniformes; family Salmonidae; genus Salvelinus; species Salvelinus fontinalis. Next base: position 21,316,604 of record NC_074670.1, on the reverse strand, counting down.
GGGCTCCACTACAACAACGGGCTCTGGTTTCCTCACTGGGCATGCTCCAAAGCCCTGTCGTAAACAGCACAGGATTAGACAATCAGCATTTGTGCCTTCTTGTATTTCTTTAGGGACGACGCCACCAAAATGGACACCTTCTGTTTGGACAATATTCTGCAGTTGGCAACTGTGGTGGCTAAGCTAACCTCTGTGTGTTGCTTCTGGAAGTTAACAGAGAGAGAGGAGGAGGGGTCATGTACTAACGAACAGTACTTATTCTTCCACAAATGATGAGGAAATTCTGACCAACAGTCGTTTTCTGGCTGGGTAGGACCTAAATCCAACAGATCCATTTGCCTTGGTCATTGAGAATATATCACAACATTGGCTTGGTCGTTTCCCTCCCCAAGAGCTTGAGAATGGAAAGGCATCTGTAAATGATTAGTGAGTTTATGGAGTGTTGGATGGATGTATACAGCCAGCCCAGGGGTGGATATATAGAGTCACAGTGAAAGGTAGCAGAATAAATGAAGCTGGTCATTAACCCCACTGGACCACCATTAGACATGCACTGATACTTCTGCAGGGAAAGGGAGGGGGGGAGGGGAATAATGAGGGAGTGTGAAAGATGACTCTTATTTCCTCTATGGGGAGAACACCCAGTCATTTCAATATCCTGGTTAATCCACTCAGAACATCTAACGGTTGGAGATTTAACAATGGAACGCTAACCAGAATGGACATAATACCTGAGTAATATAGTGATGTGTTTAAATCCACTCCATAGACCTCCTCCAGTCTAGCATCTGGTAGCTATCCAAGCCATTGAGGAGGCCATGCATTGAACCTCATCTAACTATAGAAATACAATTATTCTAGTTGATTTTGTTGACTATTTGGATTACATACTGTTCTCTTTAGAATTTTTAAAAATAATAATACTATGCATAAAGTATATAAATCCAACAAATATATTGCATACATCCAATCTTTATCAAACATGTATGCTTTCCTCTGTTAAACGTATGAGCCAGACCTGCGTTAAAATACTATTTCAGGTATTTCAATTACTTTTAAACACATTTCAAAAGAAGTATTAAGACCACATTTCTTTTTTTTAAACAGTAGTTGAATATTGGAATATATTTGTAAAATACACTTGGAAAATATTTTGAAATACTCAAATACACAGACTCAAATGAACTCCCATGCATTTAACCCAGGTATTTGAAAATAGTATTTGAAATAAGAATTTGAAAATACTTTCAAATACTATTTGGTAGACTATTTGGTTTTTACAAATAACTACTCAAATACAATATATTTATTGTGGGTGGATGGGTAGGTAGGTTATATGCTGACACTTATAAGAAAAAGCTATACATGACTCTTGCAGAAATACGAACCTTTGTGAAGGAATTGTGCAGGTGTCCTGCAGGAATCCTGTAGGAATGACAAAATCCTACAGGAAATGTCCCTGATGCTACTGCACAGCTCCTGCAGGAGTATAACCTGTCCTGCAGAAATGTTGAAAATCCTGCACAAACATGGCAATTCCTGTAGGACCATGACTATTCAAGGAGGAGATAGATTGTATATGGAGGTGAGTGCACATCATTTTGCATATCCCAAAAAACATGGTTTAAACTGTCCTTTACAATTTACAACAGGAAGACAAAGGTCATGTGGCATCTTGGTCTCCATAGCAACAGTTGACGGTTGGCAGTTGAGGAAATGACTGTCAGGCAGTTTAGCTAGTTCAACTACTGCTAATTTTACAAAGAAAATTACAGGCAAGGAGTCAGAAAAGCATACTAAAACTACAACAAATGGTTATATGAACATGTTAGGGGGTAGCATAGTTCTTTTTTTGTATGTTGTGTTTGCAGAAGGCAGCACTGGATAGCCATGCAGGCGAAGGTAACAGCACTGGATAGCCATGCAGGCGAAGGTAACAGCACTGGATAGCCATGCAGGCGAAGGTAACAGCACTGGATAGCCATGCAGGCGAAGGTAACAGCACTGGATAGCCATGCAGGCGAAGGTAACAGCACTGGATAGCCATGCAGGCGAAGGTAACAGCACTGGATAGCCATGCAGGCGAAGATAACAGCACTGGATAGCCATGCAGGCGAAGGTAACAGCACTGGATAGCCATGCAGGCGAAGATAACAGCACTGGATAGCCATGCAGGCGAAGGTAACAGCACTGGATAGCCATGCAGGCGAAGGTAACAGCACTGGATAGCCATGCAGGCGAAGGTAACAGCACACACAGTTTCAGCCTTTCATTCCTCCCTTTAAAAAAAGAGCCTAGGGGCCTCCTGAGTGGCACAGCAGTCTAAGGCATTGCATCGCATTGCTAGAGGCGTTACCACAGACCCGGGTTAATTCTCGGGCTGTGCCCTATGGATTCCCATAGGACGGCGCACAATTGGCCCAGCGTCGTCTGGGTTAAGGAAGGGTTTGGTCGGTGGGGCTTTACTTGGCTCATCGCGCTCTAGCAACTCCTTGTGGCAGGCCGGGTGCCTGCAGGCTGACCCCGGTAGCCAGTTGAACTGTGTTTCCTCCGACACATTGGTGCGGCTGCCTTCTGCGTTAAGCTGGCGGATGTTAAGGAGTGCGGTAGGGCGGGTCATGTTTCGGAGGACGCATGACTCCACTTTTGCCTCTCCCGAGCCCTTTGGGGAGTTGCAGCGATGAGACAAGATCAAAAATTGGGGAGAAAAAGGGGGTAAAATAGAAATAAATTATATGAGTCTAACACATACCCACAGATGTTGTTGATGTACCAGCCATATTAAAACCAACTATTACTAAGTTTATCATTGCAGACAACCGTTTAACTTCACACCAATGCACAAAAGCTGTTCATGTAGTGTCACCATTACTCGCACTCTTGTTACAAAATATGCTTTTATCATTTACCTACGAATCATCTTTTATGCAGTGATGGTGAAATGGACAATCAAACATTGGATAATAAAATGACCATGCATTCTGTTTTTTGTGCTTTCTGTCCATTCTTTTGAAAGATTGTGGATTGTCCTACATGAAATTCTCTGAAGGATGAGGAAAGGATCCAGCAGGTTTGTCCTAGAGGAAAGTGGCCCCAAAAAGCCTGTGGAATATCCTGCAGGACTTCCTATCCTATACAGTATATTCTGCTGGATTCCTGCAGATTTTTTCATGCAGGATTCCTGTAGGGGATTTTTCATTTTTTTTAGGTCGCTATGACTTGTTGGTAATTTAGATTCTAAAGTGCTTGTTTTCTTTTCTTCTCTTTTTTTGTGTATTCTGACATTTCAGGAGAAATCTTAGTTTGTTAATGATTTATTAACAAGGAATTATAAATCAGCTCTCTAGCCTGCCTATCAACCTATGTTCTTTTGCATGAACTTGTGATAAAAAGAAGAAGTCCAATACCATGACAAATATCTCCTTCCTTCTGGTCCTAGCTGAGGAAGTAAAGTGAAGAAGAACCTATGGGATTAAAGGGTACTAATGTTCTTGTAATAGCTATGGCAGACACAGGGATGGGGAGAGTGATGCAGTGCTGGAGCCTGAGCTGTCTAGGGTTGAAACGACTATAGCAAACACCCAGTAAACATCCATCAGACAGTAGAGAGAGGGGGGAGGAGAGGGGGGGGGAGAGAAAAAGAGGGATAAAGAGAGTGAGGAAGCTCCTCATCACTGACCTCTCTAGACCCACAAATATTTTTGCTTAATTGGAGATCGTCCCGTATCGATTTTCATCAGTCTCTTTATTTGCCGTAGCAGCCACACATAACCAGGGGACATTTAGTGTGCTTCTCACTGCTAAAATGTCCCATCTCTGAAATGTGATTCAATTGAATCATTGCAGAAAATGGTTTAAGTAAAACATCACAGTTTTGGGGTGTATTTTTTGCCTTTAAAAAAAAAACTGTATTATTAGCTGGACAGAATGCAATACTTTTCTTTTAATGGGTAAATGTAACAGTACATATACAGTTCCAACAGATGTTTTTTCTGATGTTTTTCAGTATCTATAGTCAATATAAGTTCATTATTGCATTTACGCTCAAATGCTTACAGTAGCCTACAATAGAAAACACACGTCAATTATGAGCCATTTTTTCTTTGGAAAAAGTGTTGTTTATTAATTTTTTTCATAGAATTTGTTTAAATCAAACACACTCATATGCACGCAGACTGTTTTGATTGCAACTATATTTCAAAACCCAAAATAAACATTCACTAAATAAATACAACTTTTCCCTTGTGCTTCAAAGTGGTGTCTTTTTCTCAGCATATTTACATCATAAATAACTTTGGAAAAGCACAATTCAGACTGACAAAAAAAAAATCCAAACTTATAAATATGAGAGATATGGTAACCACATTTACAATAGAATCCAGGGGAACACTAGAAATGTGTCACACTGCCTACAAAACAGTATAATAAACATGATATTTAGCGTTAGAGAAAGGTAATGCCAGTTTATAACAAACAAGCATTATCATGATCAGATGTGATAATGATTTAGGCTGTCTAAATGACTACCCAACTGGTTGGATTGCATATTGCTGCATGTATCATGACTTTGTGAAAATATTTCATGAATTGTCATATAACTCATTATAATGGTAATATTAACTAATGTCATGTTGGTACAAGCAATTGTTGCCACTACATCATTCTGTAATATTAGAACAGTGCACAAGTCAATCAACCACAATCTCTCCATTTCACCTCACTTGAGTTTTCCTTCATCTCATCATATGTTCAATAAACAATGGGCATCTCGTTCCAGTACAATAACTACGATTACCCTTGTTGACAATTTAACAAGACATGCCTCGAAGGTACACACACGTCAGCATGCTAACTCTCACCTCAGCCGAGTTAGCATGCTAACTCCCACATCAGTCTTGTTAGCATGCTAACTCACACCTCAACCTTGTTAGCATGCTAACTCACACCTCAGCCTTTCTAGCATGCTAACTCCCTCCTCAGTGTTTACCTTGAAAGCATGCTAAATTCACCCTCAGTGTTTACCACTACACCTGGCAAATGAGGCAATCCATGTCATCATATTGACCCCTTAGCCTCCCAGTAATCACATCTCAATAAGGTTGTTCTTAAGAGGTTGTATATAATGTTGTTATCCTCACTGAGGTGATATTATACCACTACAGACCAAATCACTAATAAATGTTGTTATCCACACCAACAAGACATTTAGCCCAAGAAAAGCCTGCTACCTGACAGTCCAGGTGAATTGCTGTATGTCTCAATATAAATGTAGGCATATGTATCTCTTGCATGTATCCCTTAAATCTCCCCTTTGCTTTCTCTGAAAGTGTGTGTACACTTCCCTTAATCCATAGCTTACATAGTGGGGAAAACATAGATAGAATGAATTTGCATAATTGTTGATGTCTGTGAAGTTTTTTTGTATAATTTTTGCTTCATCTCTATACTGCACGCCTTTAATCATAGCTACGGGAAGTAGGGGTGCTGAGGATGCTGTAGTACCCCCTGAATTATTATCTGAAAAGTAGTGCACTGGGTCTTTACTAGTCCTGTATTAGCAGACCGATACAGCCGTTTGTAGCGCGGGCAAAAAGTATATAAATTTAACCAGGTCTAGTTGACTTGAACTCTAGAGTTGTGTTGTGATAAGGGGATTCTGACTAACACTAAAAAGTGCACTAACGTTGAACCCTGTCCTGTTAACTCAAAACATATCCACAACCCTTCAACCATAGGGGTGAGGTTCCCACAATGAAACTCTATTTCTGACAGTGCAAATGGAATAATGTAGCTCTGTAAAGATTAAAATAAAAGGAAACAAGAAGTAGGATAGGAAAAAAGTGTTTTTGCTGGATAAGACGCAGAAGAGGCCGTTGAGGCTGGGCTATAGAATGAATATTCCATGGATCCACAGTTTCTTCTTCATGTGTTTTAGTGTGCATCTGAAATGGCTCCCTATTCCCTATGTAGTGCATTACTTTTGACCAGAGCCCTACGCGGGCTCTGGTCAAAAATAGCGTGTAGGGAAATGGCACGCTAATCCCTATACAGGGAATAGGCTGACATTTTAGACATTCCTTTACTGTTATTGGACAAGCGGGCGTTAGCTGCCGTTGGTGATGATGACGGAGGTCCCCTTGTGTCCCGGCCCCTGCTCTGCCTGCATGCGCAGGTGTGAAGTCACGTCGTAGTGGGTGGAGCCAGCGGAGGAACAGAAGTCCCTGAGGCTCTCGGTGTCATACAGGTGCTCCAGGGCATAGCCCGTCAGGGAGTAGGTAGCAGCTTGCTTGTCCAGATAAGGCCTCCCCGTCAGGGAGTAGGTAGCAGCTTGCTTGTCCAGATAAGGCCTCCCCGTCAGGGAGTAGGTAGCAGCTTGCTTGTCCAGATAGGGCCTCCCCGTCAGGGAGTAGGTAGCAGCTTGCTTGTCCAGATTGGGCCTCCCCGTCAGGGAGTAGGTAGCAGCTTGCTTGTCCAGATAGGGCCTCCCCGTTTGGGTTTGGGGGTGGGAAGGGTAGAGGGCTGGGGCAGGGGTAGTGGAGGAGGCTGAGCAGGGGCCTGGATGGCCAAGCTGGTGGTGCAGGGGCTGGGGGAGAGGGGACATGTCTGTCTGTCCTGTCTGCTGGAGGTAGTTTTTGGGCTTGGGGAGGAGGGGGTCAGGCCCTGGGCTGCTGAGCCTGGAGAGGGGGGCAGGGCTTGATGCGGGGCTGATCACCTGACCCAGGCCACAGCACAACACGCTATGTAGCACCCCCTGGGGGTAGTCAGGGGTGAAGCAGGGTCCGGGGCCCTTCGGGAGGCCGTTGGCAGGACCTAGAGGAGTGTCAGGGCCTGGGTGGAGCTTGCTGCGGTGCTGCAGCCGATTCTCCTCCTCCTTGATCATCTGCTGCGTGGCTCGGATCAGGGTCTCGATCTTGCTCGGCTCCTGGGCGCTGACCCGGAAGTAGTCTGCGCGGTAACGGTCCCCTGAGTCGCTGGCGGAGCCCCCGTCTGGTGAGCTGACCACACTGTCCTGGTCCCATTGGCCACAGTCTGTAGAGGGAGGGACAGGATACTGATCTTAGAGCCAACAGGAAGCTATATCCAGGGCTAAGCAGCGCTAGCAGCATGTTATCCTACAGGTTAAGGGTTAAAACTAACCTGTATTTTCCTGCTGACCTCTTCCAGGTCACCATTGCAAAAGTGGTGTTTAACCACAATATTCTTTCCTGGTTAAATAAAGGTTAAATAAAGCAGAGGTGGGAGATCTGAAAAGTGAGTAGGCTTTTGTACCAACCCGAATCAAATCTGTGTGTCTTTGAGCCTGCAACAGTGGAGTTCACCCATCTCCAGCCTCCTACAGTAATACAAGCTAAAGGGCCAGGGATAGGGACTTACTATGCAGACTGTGGATGGATGTGATGTGGGGCACGTTGCTCTCGTATCCCTCTCCATTCTCCAGGGACGAGGTTTTGGCCAGGGGCAGCACAGAGCGGGCAGCTCCCCACCACGCCTCTGTCCCACCCTGGGGAGCACCCAGGAAGTACCTCCCTGCCTCACAGCGGCCCCGCTCGCACGTCTGGTTGTGGCCGTGTCTGTCGAGGTGGGAGTGGCTTTCGCTGGGGGTGTGGTGGTGGTGGTGCTCCTCAGTGATTGGGAGGCTGTAGCAGAGGGGACGTGGCTCGGAGAACTGCCTGTAGGCACAGGAGGTGCCAAGCCCCTCACCCTGCTCCAGCAGCTGAGGGGAAGCAGAGTCTGTGAGGGGAGATCCTGCCCAAGGACTATCCTGGTCCGACTCTGACCGCTCGGCCTGGAAACCAGTGTACTGCAGATAGAGAGAGCGAGCAAGAGGGAGAGAGATGAAAAATCATGAAAAATCAGGTATAAGCCACCTCCCATCACTGACAGATCATGCAGTATCCTGGCTCAAACAGAGAGAGTTGCCTCTGTGTAGGATGTGTACAGGACCAGCGCTGTATGTTCCTATAGAGCCTCACCTGTGTGTAGGGGGACAGTCGAGCCTTGGCCTTAGCTCGGGACACTCTGATCTTGGGTGCTCTGCGGTTCTCAGTGAGGCTGGTGGGAGCGCTGCTGAAGGGGAAGGAGGGCTTGGTGTCTGTAACCTGGTCCAGAGACAGCTGGAGTCCTTTATACTCAGTATCCCTACAGAAGCATACACATACAGTATGGACTGTAGATCATGTAGATACACAGGTATATTCCTGATTTAACTATGTGTTAGGATTACATAAAGACCATCATTAAACAAGAGAAGACAGCTCCACTGTTAAGACTGTTTATCCAAGTGTGGCTTGTGCATTTGTCTACCTGGGTATTTTATTTTTTTCACTCTCATGGTGCAAATACACACTAACATCGGTTTGGTAATTAGAGCATGGTGTGTGTGTGTGTCTGTGTGAGAGAGAAAGAGAGAGAAGAGAGAGAGAGTGAAAGAGAGAAAGAGAGCGAGAGTGAGAGCGAGAAAGAGCGGTAGAGAGACTTTTGGAAGGACTTGTTTCTCCACCAGGATTGTAACAAGGCCTTTAACAAACATACAACAGAGGGGAGGCTGTCCGTTCAAATACACATGCGATTAAGGGCTATGTTTGGCTAAGCCAAGCCCACAGGAACACCATGCCAGGAGACAGTACTTGGAAATGGGAATTTATTTCTCTGTAAAGCAGGGGTGGACTGGGCTTCGGGCATTTCGGGCAAATGCCAGATGGGCTGGTACATTTTTAGCTGAGTGGGACTGTCCAACTTTATTTATTTTCACAAATAATAAGCATTATCTGACTAATAATGTGGCATCAAGGGGAAAAAATGGGCCGGTGTAGGGGCTTCAAGGAAGAAAATGGGCCAGTGTGTTAGAAATGCCAGGGCTGATTTCAGGTCCCAGGCCTCCCCGTATGGATTTTGTTCACTATGATGAATCAAGTTGGAGAAGATGGATGTAAAAACCTGGACAGGGTTTACTCTGGCCAAACACTGATCCATTCCACCCACCCACCCACCCAGACACACCCCATGCATGTGCACACGCTCACTCGCACACAGACACATATACAGGTACATGCACATACATACACACACACAAACTTTGATTTCTAAAACACACACAATCACAATCAAGAAATACATGTTCCATACAAACACTATTAAAAACATACACAATAGTATTCTCATAGGATCAGGTCAGGTCACGCATTTCAGTGCACGACACACACACCAACTCCTTTATGTGATAAAGTGTTCTTATCTTGCTGTAAACACAGAGTATTGCCTAAGGTCAGGGATCACAGGGACAGGCTCTGGCCAATAGGAAGGGGACGGAAGGTGGAAGGGTTATCAGTACTAGCCAATAGGACAAGGCAAAGAGGTTATCAGTACTAGTACACAGAGGCAGTTCAACCAGAGGTGAACTCCTGTGTTCCCTACTAGCTGTGTGTTAATCAGTGTAGACTAGTACACCTCTACCTGCTACTGTGTGAATCACCCACCACTACCTCTGATAACAACAGTGACAAAGGGGCTGTGATAGTTCTCTGATGAACTGACTAAATCCCATGCCATTCTCTCAGAAATTTATGGTGAAATAATGAACTCATTATTATCATTATTATTTAGCCTCAGACAGGACAGGAACACTCAGTGGATGACATTGTATTGTTATCTCTCTCTGCTAATGAACTGAGTTACTATGAATTCACTGACTGACTGATGCTATTCTCACAGATACGTTGAGACAAACAACACGTTTGCACAATGTCTCATTACAGCTTAATGTCTCACACGATAAAACATCTCAAGAAGGTCACAAGACGGTACTAATTGACTGTACAGTATGTGATTCAATAAAAATAAAACTATTGTTTAAAAAAAAAAAGATCACATGGGAGGAATGAGAAATCTTCATCCACAAATTCTAAACTCTCTACTCTCTCACTAAGCTTGCAGCCATAAATGCTCCTCATCTTTATGGCCTATCAATTAAAACCTCATAAACACCGTTATGGATATGGGGAGGGGGGTAGTATGCGGCTGCGGCAGTGCGTGTCGAGCCATTTCCATCTTCTCTCCTCTGTACGGAGCAGCCTCTTCTGCCTCCTCTGGTTAATGGAGTGTTTTATGGGCCTAATTCATTTACTGAAACACTTTTACATCTGCAGCAATACACATTACACACAGCAGCACACCAGGACATTTGCTAAATATCCCATCCTAGAAGGCAGTAGCACCGTTTTCACAGACCTAACCAGAAGGTACAGATGTAGGTTCTTAATTTGAGCCAGTTTGCTACAGCAGGAAAATAATCCTGCAGAAACAGGAAATGTGAATTATTATGTGGATTATAATTATAAGATTTCTAAGTGAAAATTACAAACTTCAGAAGCCTTTTTAAACCTCCAATACATTACAAGTTTTAAATTTCCTGCATTGTAGGAAAGTTCTCCTGCAACAGGGTGATCAAATTAAGATCCTACATCTGTACTGAGCCAATACTAACACTCACAAAACCAATAGAGCTTGACTCAGACTATATCTATATCTGGACTGTTTGCAGTTCAGTTGATAAAGTAAGCGCCTGCTGAGTGAAAAGAGGCTTGAACGTTATGGTGACTTTTCCAGTGGAAAACTGGGTTGAAGCAAATTGTGTTGTTTATCAGTGCGAAAGTGAGAAAGACAGTCCACCAGACCTGAGTTCAAACTGTATTAGTTTTCTTTCTAATACTTAAGCTTGACTGGATTGAGGTTTGCCAAGAGCAATAGAGACAATGGAATAGTGCCAACAGTGCAACCCCTTCTACCCTTCAACCCCTACCCAGTTGACACAGTCTGCAGACAGACAGATGGACATGTTGTTCATTCCAGAGACACCTTGCCAAGTGACTTTCCCTTCCCGGGTGAGGGTTCCAAAGGTAACAGCCAAGTCCATAGACATGAATAAGCTTTAGTGAACCTGATAACTAAATGACCTCAACACACAGACACCCACACTACTCAACACAATAACTCATCTACACACAGACACCCACACTACTCAACACAATAACTCATCTACACACAGATACCCACACTACTACACAATAACTAATCTACACACAGATACCCACACTACTACACAATAACTATTCTACGACCACAGCCATCCACACTACTACACAATAACTATTCTACGATTACAGACATCAACACTATTACACAATAACTATTCTACTACCACAGACATCCACACTACTAGACATCATAACTACTCTACACACAGACATCCACACTACTAGACATCATAACTATTCTACACACAGACATCCACACTACTAGACATCATAACTATTCTACACACAGACATCCACACTACTAGACATCATAACTATTCTACACACAGACATCCACACTACTACACAACGAGCCAGGTTTGGGCCACCTGGCTCGTTGCGAACTGTGTGAAGACTATTTCTTCCTAACAAAGACAGCCAACCTCGCCAAACGGGGGATGATAAGCGCATTTGCGAAATAAAGCACAATCGTTGCACAAATGGACCTAACCAGAAACATCAATGCCTTTCAAGTATATTTTTTTAAACCTGCATATTTAATTAAAATAAATTCATGTTAGCAGGCAATATTAAACTAGGGAAATTGTGTCACTTCTCTTGCGTTCATTGCACGCAGAGTCAGGGTATATGCAAAGGTTTGGGTGCCTGGCTCGTTGCGAACTAATTTGCCAGAATTGTACGTAATTATGACATAACATTGAAAGTTGTGCAATGTAACAGCAATATTTAGACTTATGGATGCCACCCGTTTGTAACGGACGTCGTCGGGAGAAGGAGAGGAGGACCAAAGTGCAGCGTGGTACGTATCCATAATTACTTTTAATCAAGATGAATACCCGAACAAAAACAACAAAATGACCAACAAACAGTTCGGACAGGTGCAACAAACACTAACCAGAAAATAACCACCCACAAACAAAAGTGGGAAAACAGGCTACCTAAGTATGGCTCTCAATCAGAGACAACGATAGACAGCTGCCTCTGATTGAGAACCATACCAGGCCAAACACCAATAGAAAACCTAGACCTACAACATAGAATACCCACCCACATCACACCCTGACCAAACTAAAAATAGAAACATACAAAGCACTCTACGGTCAGGGCGTGACACCGTTAGATAAAATACGGAACGGTTCCGTATTTCACTGAAAGAATAAACGTTTTGTTTTCGAAATGATAGTTTCTGGATTTTACCATATTAATGACCTAAGGCTCGTATTTCTGTGTGCTATTATATTATAATTAAGTCTATAATTTGATAGAGCAGTCTGACTGAGCGGTGGTAGGCAGCAGCAGGCTCGTAAGCATTCATTCAAACAGCAACTTTCCTGCGTAAGCCAGCAGCTCTTTGCAATGCTTCAAGCATTGCGCTGTTTATGACTTATCAAGCCTATCAACTCCCGAGATTAGGCTGGCAATACTAAAATACCTACTAGAACATCCAATAGTCAACGGTATATGAAATACAAATGGTATAGAGAGAAATAGTCCTATAATAACTACAACCCAAAACTTCTTACCTGGGAATATTGAAGATTCATGTTAAAAGGAACCACCAGCTTTCATATGTTCTCATGTTCTGAGCAAGGAACTTAAACGTTAGCTTTTTTACATGGCACATATTGCACTTTTACTTTCTTCTCCAACACTTGGTTTTTGCATTATTTAAACCAAATTGAACATGTTTCATTATTTATTTGAGACTAAATTGATTTTATTGATGTATTATATTAAGTTAAAATAAAAGTGTTCATTGTTCATTCAGTATTGTTGTAATTGTCATTATTTCAAATACATATATAAAAATAGGGCGATTAATCGGTATCGGCTTTAATTTGGTCCTCCAATAATCGGTATTGGCGTTGAAAAATCATAATCGGTCGACCTCTAATACACACGGTGGGACTTGCACACATATTATGACCCACTGATGTAGTGTTGGTCCTGTACGTCATCCACCAAGGATCACATGAGAAATAACTGTTGTACAATGCTTTCATGTGTTATCCTCTGGGGTTTTGCTGAGGTACCTACGTGAGGACGTAGTTGACACTGACGATACAGTGGGGTCTGGAGGAACGGCTGTTGTGTACGATGGTGGCATAGCTCTGGACCCAAACCCAGCCACCCTGCTTAGCCAGGAACCTATAATACTTAGTGGTCACTTGGCCTTTCACCAGCACTGGAGAGAGACAGAGAGACAGAGAGCGAGAGACAGGCAGACACAGATAGAGAGAGAGAGAGAGAGAGAGAGAGAGAGAGAGAGAGAGAGAGAGAGAGAGAGAGAGAGAGAGACAGAGACAGAGACAGAGACAGAGACAAAGAGAGGGAGTCACAGAGACAAATAGAGGGGGAGAGAGAGAGTTAGAGGGAAACTGAAATTCTTGTTTATGTCATTGTTCCAAAAAGAATTAAGCATTAATTAGTGGTCATGTACAGTTGAAGTCGGAAGTTTACATACACCTTAGCCAAATACATTTAAACTGAGTTTTTCACAATTCCTGACATTTAATCCTAGTAAAAATTAGGTCAGTTAAGATCGCCACTTTATTTTAAGAATTTGAAATGTCAGAATAATAGTAGAGAGAAATATTTATTTCAGCTTTTATTTCTTTCATCACATTCCCAGTGGGTCAGAAGTTTACATACACTCAATTAGTATTTGGTAGCATTGCCTTTAAATTGTTTAACTTGGGTCAAACATTTCGGGTAGCCTTCCACAAGCTTCCCACAATAAGTTGAGTCATTTTGTCCCATTCCTCCTGACAGAGCTGGTGTAACTGAGTCAGGTTTGTAGGCCTCCTTGCTCGCACACACTTTTTCAGTTCTGCCCACAAATTTTCTATAGGAGTGAGGTCAGGGCTTTGTGATGGCCACTCCAATACCTTGACTTTGTTGTCCTTAAGCCATTTTGCCACAAATTTGGAAGTATGCTTGGGGTCACTGTCCATTTGGAAGACGCATTTGCGACCAAGCTTTAACTTCCTGACTGATGTCTTGAGATGTTGCTTCAATATATCCACATACTTTTTCTCCCTCATGATGCCATCTATTTTGTGAAGTGCACCAGGCCCTCCTGCAGAAAAGCATCCCCACAACATGATGCTGCCACCCACGTGCTTCACGGTTGGGATGGTGTACTTCGGCTTACAAGCCCCCTCCCCCTTTTTCCTCCAAACATAACAATGCTCATTATGGCCAAACGGTTATATTTTTGTTTCATCAGACCAGAGGACATTTCTTCAAAAATGATGATCTTTGTCCCCATATGCAGTTGCAAACTGTAGTCTGGCTTCTTTATGGAGGTTTTGGACCAGTTGGTTCTTCCTTGCTGAGCGGCGTTTCAGGTTATGTCGCTATAGGACTCATTTTACTGTGGATATTGCTACTTTTGTACCTGTTTCCTCCAGCATCTTCACAAGGTCCTTTCCTGTTGTTCTGGGATTGATTTGCACTTTTCGCACCAAAGTACGTTCATCTCTAGGAGACAGAACGCATCTCCTTCGTGAGCGGTATGACGGCTGTGTGGTCCCATGGTGTTTATACTTGCCAACTATTGTTTGTACAGATGAACGTGGAATCTTCAGGCATTTGGAAATTGCTCCCAAAGATGAACCAGACTTGTGGAGGTCTACAATTTTTTTCTGAGGTCTTGGCTGATTTATTTAGATTTTCCCATGACGTCAAGCAAAGAATCACTGAATTTGAAGGTAGGCCTTAAAATACATCCACAGGTATGCCACCAATTGACTCAAATTATGTCAATTAGCCTGTCAATTAGCCTATCAGAAACTTCTAAAGCCATCATTTTCTGGAATTTTCCAAGCTGTTTAAAGGGAGAGTCACCTCAGTGTATGTAAACTTCTGACCTACTGGAATTGTGATACAGTGAATGATAAGTGAAATAATCTGTCTGTAAACAATTGTTGGAAAAATTACTTGTGTCATGCACAAAGTAGATATCCTAACCGACTTGCCAAAACGACAGTTTGTTAACAATAAATGTGTGGAGGGGTTGAAAAACAAGTTTTAATGACTCCAACCTAAGTGTATGTAAACTTCCGACTTCAACTGTATAACATAATTGGATGATATGATTGTAGTGCAACATCAAATCAAATCAAAGTTTATTTGTCGCGTGCGCCGAATACAACAGGTGTAGACCTTACAGTGAAATGCTTACTTACAGGCTCTAACCAATAGTGCGAAAAAAAGGTGTGTGTGTGTGTGTGTGTGTGTGTGTGTGTGTGTGTGTGTGTGTGTGTGTGTGTGTGTAAGTAAAGAAAAAAAAACAGTAAAAAGACATTTGAAAATAACAGTAGCAAGGTTATATACAGACACCGGTTAGTCAGGATTATTGAGGTAGTATGTACATGTAGGTATGTTTAAAGTGGCTATGCATTTATGATGAACAGAGAGTAGCAGTAGCGTAAAAAGAGGGGTTGGCGGGTGGTGGGACACAATGCAGATAGCCCGGTAAGCCAATGTGCGGGAGCACTGGTTGGTTGGGCCAATTGAGGTAGTATGTACATGAATGTATAGTTAAAGTGACTATGCATATATGATAAACAGAGAGTAGCAGCAGCGTAAAAGAGGGATTGGAGGGGTGGGGCACACAATGGAAATAGTCCGGGTAACCATTTGATTACCTGTTCAGAAGTCTTATGGCTTGGGGGTAAAAACTGTTGAGAAGTCTTTTTGTTCTAGACTTGGCACTCCGGTACCGCTTGCTATGCGGTATTAGAGAAAACAGTCTATGACTGGTGTGGCTGGAATCTTTGACAATATTTAGGGCCTTCCTCTGACACCGCCTGGTGTAGAGATCCTGGATGGCAGGCAGCTTAAACCCAGTGATGTACTGGGCCGTATGCACTACCCTCTGAAGTGCCTTGTGGTCGGAGGCCGAGCAATTGCCGTATCAGGCAGTGATATAACCGGTCAGGATGCTCTCAATGTTCGAGCTGTAGAACCTTTTGAGGATCTCAGGACCCATGCCAAATTTTTTTAGTTTCTTGAGGGGGAATAGGCTTTGTCGTGCCCTCTTCACGACTGTCATGGTGTGTTTGGACCATTCTAGTTTGTTGTTGATGTGGACACCAAGGAACTTTAAGCTTTCAACCTGCTCCACTACAGCCCAGTCGATGAGAATGGGGGCCTGCTCGGTGCTCCTTTTCCTGTAGTCCACAATCATCTCCTTAGTCTTGGTTACGTTGAGGGAGAGGTTGTTATTCTGGCACCACCCGGCCAGGTCTCTGACCTCCTCCCTATAGGCTGTCTCGTCGCTGTCGGTAATCAGGCCTGTTGTGTCATCTGCAAACTTAATGATGGTGTTGGAGTTGTGCCTGGCCATGCAGTCGTGGGTGAACAGGGAGTACAGGAGGGGACTGAGCACACACCCCTGCGGAGCTCCAGTGTTGAGGATCAGCGTGGCAGATGTGTTGCTACCTACCCTCACCACCTGGGGGCGGCCCGTCAGGAAGTTCAGGATCCAGTTGCAGAGGGAGGAGTTTAGTCCCAGGTTCCTTAGCTTAGTGATGAGCTTTGAGGGTACTATGGTGTTGCACGCTGAGCTGTAGTCAATGAATAGCATTCTCACATAGGTGTTCCTTTTGTCCAGGTGGGAAAGGACAGTGTGGAGGGCAATAGAGATTGCATCATCTGTGGATCTGTTTGGGTGGTATGCAAATATGAGTGGGTCTAGGGTTTCTGGGATAATGGTGTTGATGTGAGCCATTACCAGCCTTTCAAAGCACTTCATGGCTACGGACATGAGTGCTACGGGCCTGTAGTCATTTAGGCAGGTTGCCTTAGTAAAATTGGGCACAGGGACTATGGTGATCTGCTTGAAACATGTTGGTATTACAGACTCAATCAGGGACATGTTGAAATTGTCAGTGAAGACACCTGCCAGTTGGTCAGCACATGCCCGGAGCACACGTCCTGGTAATCCGTCTGGCCCCGCAGCCTTGTGTATGTTGACCTGTTTAAGGGTCTTACTCACGTCAGCTACGGAGAGCGTGATCACACAGTCATCCGGAACAGCTGATGCTCTCATATATGCCTTAGTGTTTCTTGCCTCGAAGTGAGCATAGAAGTGATTTAGCTCGTCTGTTAGGTTCGTGTCACTGGGCAGCTTGCGGCTGTGCTTCCCTTTGTAGTCTGTAATAGTTTGCAAGCCCTGCCACATCCGACAAGCGTCGGAGCTGGTGTAGTATGATTCAATCTTAGCCCTGTATTCACGTTTTGCCTGTTTGATGGTTCGTCGCAGGGCATAGCGGATTTCTTGTAAGCTTCCGGGTTAGAGTCCCGCACCTTGAAAGCGGCAGCTCTACCCTTTAGCTCAGTGTGAATGTTGCCTGTAATCCATGGCTTCTGGTTGGGGTATGTATGTACATTTACTGTGGGGACAACATCTTCGATGCACTTATTGATAAAGCCAGTGACTGATGTGGTGTACTCCTCAATGCCATCGGAAGAATCCCGGAACATGTTCCAGTCTGTGATAGCAAAACAGTCCTGTAGTTTAGCATCTGCTTCATCTGACCACGTTTTTATAGACTGAGTCACTGGTGCTTCCTGCTTTAAATCAGGAGGATAGAGTTGTGGTCGTATTTACCAAATGGAGGGCGAGGGAGAGCTTTGTATGCGTCTCTGTGTGTGGAGTGCAGGTGATCTAGAATTTTTTTCCCTCTGGTTGCACATTTAACATGTTGATAGAGATTTGGTAGAACTGAATTAAGTTTCCCTGCATTAAATTCTCCGGCCACTAGGAGCGCCATCTCTGGGTGAGTGGTTTCCTGTTTGCTTATTTCCTTATACAGCTGACTGAGTGCCGTCTTAGTGCCAGCATCTTTCTGTGGAGGTAAATAAACAGCCACGAAAAGTATAGCTGAAAACTCTCTAGGCAAGTCGTGTGGCCTGCAATTTATCACAATATACTCTATTTCAAGTGAGCAAATACTAGAGACTTCCTTAGATTTCGTGCACCAGCTGTTGTTTACAAATATGCACAGACCGCCCCCCCTCGTCTTACTGGAGTGTGCTGTTCTATCTTGCCGGTGAAGCGTATATCCCGCTAGCTGAATATCCATGTCATCATTCAGCCACGATTCCGTGAAACATAGGATATTAAAGTTTGAGGTCCCGTTGGTAGGATATTCGTGATCGTACCTCGCCTAATTTATTGTCCAATGATTGCACGTTGGCGAGTAATATTGAAGGTAACGGCAGCTTTCCCACTCGCCTTCTGCGGGTCCTGACGAGGCATCCGGCTATTCGTCCTCTGTACCTGCGTCGCTTCCTCTTGCGAATAACTGGGATGTCGGCTCTGCCGGGTGTTTGGAGAATATCATGTGAGTCTTGCTTGTTGCTGAAAAAATCTTTGTCTAATCCGAGGTACTGATCGCTGTCTTGATATCCAGAAGCTCTTGTCTGCCGTAAGATACGGTTGCAGAAACATTATGTACCAAATAAGTTACAAATAACGCGAAAAAAAACACATAATAGCACAATTGGTTGGGCGCCCATAAAACTGCTGCCATTTCTTCCGGCGCCATTTTTGTGAGAGCATGGATGTTGTTCTACGTAGAACAGGTTATTGCAATTACTCGGTCATATACACAAAATATATTTGAACTGATAAGACATTATTAAAAAAGATGATATTTTATTTGTCAGATAATATTTTAGACTCGGGTGACGTGAAACTATAATATCAATCAGATAGTTCATAAAACAATTTAGAAATGGAAAAAAAGGCACTTTGTTTCATGTGATGTAAAGCATTTATTAAAGTACAATTACAGTGCATTCAGAAAGTATTCAGACCCCTTGACTTTTTTCAAATTTTGGTACGTTACATCCTTGTTTTAAAATGTATTAAATTAAATAAAAATCACAATACCCCATAATGACAAAGCGAAAACAGGTTTTTAGAAATACCTTATTTACATGCGTATTCAGACCCTTTGCTATGAGACTCGAAATTGAGCTCAGGTGCATCCTGTTTCATTGATCATCCTTGAGATGTTTCTACAATTTGATTGGAGTCCACTTGTGGTAAATTCAACTGATTGGACATGATTTGGAAAGGCACACACCTATCTATATAAGGTCCCACAGTTGACAATGCGTGTCACAGCAAAAACCAAGCCATGAGGTCAAAATAGGATTGTGTCGAAGCACCAAAAAATGTCTGCAGCATTGAAGGTCCCCAAGAACACAGTGGCCTCCATCATTCTTAAATAGAAGACGTTTGGAACCACCAAACTGAGCAATCAGGGGAGAAGGGCCTTAGTCAGGGAGGTGACTAAGAACCCGATTGTCACTCAGAGCTCCAGAGTTCCTCTGTGGAGATGGGAGATCCTTCCAGAAGGACAACCATCTCTGCAGCACTCCACCAATCAGGCCTTTATGGTAGAGTGGCCAGACGGAAGCCACTCCTCAGTAAAAGGCACAAGACAGCCTACTTTGGCAAAAGGCACCTAAAGACTCAGACCATGAGAAACAAGATTCTCTGGTCTGACGAATCCAAGATTGAACTCTTTTGCCTGAATGCCAAGCGTCATGTCTGGAGGAAACCTGGCACCATCCCTAAGGTGAAGCACGGTGGTGGCAGCATTATGCTGTGGGGATGTTTTTCAGTGGCAGGGACTAGGAGACTAGTCAGGATTGAGGGAAGGATGAACGGAGCAAAGTACAGCGAGATCCTTGATAAAAACCTGCTCCAATGCACTTAGGACCTCAGACTGGGGTGAAGGTTCACCTTCCAACAGGACAACGACCCTAAGCACACAGCCAAGACCACGCAGAAGTGGCTTCAGGACAAGTTTCTGAATGTCCTTGAGTGGCCCAGCCAGAACCAAGACTTGAACCCGATCGAACATCTCTGGAGAGACCTGAAAATAGCTGTGATAGCAACGCTCCCCATCCAACCTGACAGAGCTTGAGATGAACTGCAGAGAAGAATGGGAGAAACTCCCAAATACAGGTGCGCCAAGCTTGTAGCGCCATACTCAAGAAGCCTCAATGCTACAATCACTGCCAAAAGCGCTTCAACAAAGTATTGAGTAAAGGGTCTGAATACTTACGTAAATATGATATCAGAATTTATTTTTAACACATTTGCAAAAGTGTCTAAAAAACGTTTTTTGCTTTGTCATTATGGGGTATTGCGTGTAGTTACATGAGGGGGACAAAACTATTTAATCCATTTTAGAATAAGTAACAAAATGTGGAAAATTTCAAGGGGTCTGAATAGTTTCCGAATGCACTGTAAGTACATTAGATATCTGTATAACATTCAGCACAGACAGTGGTGTTAGTTATGCCTTTTGTATTACTATTGCCACTACACTGTTAATATATCACAGATAGAAAATTCTAGTGCTGAGGACTGGGAGATAGTAACTGTAGGAGAGCAAAACAAACCTAACTCACACAAGTGGTGTGCACATCTCAGGTGGAAGGAGTCACAGCTATGGACATGATGATAGAGCGTCTTCTCTATAAGATCCTGGGGTTCATAGCCCGTCAGCTCAGCTACCCTGGGACATACACAATATTAAATACACACGCTCAGAATTACAGATACATATGCATACAGAACGTACCCAATTTCCACATCTCCCTCATTATTTCAGATGTG
Organism: Salvelinus fontinalis; assembly: GCF_029448725.1. Classification (NCBI taxonomy): domain Eukaryota; kingdom Metazoa; phylum Chordata; class Actinopteri; order Salmoniformes; family Salmonidae; genus Salvelinus; species Salvelinus fontinalis. The sequence continues at coordinate 21,295,922 of NC_074670.1, read as the reverse complement.
TATGATACTTATGCATCTATGTAGTGTTTATGAAGATGTTCTGAATGCTCTACAAAGCCGTTAGAAGTTGTTTCAAGTGGAACCTTAAGTATTTGGGACCACTAAGCTTCTCCAGTGTGAGAGTGGCGTTAAATGCTGTATTTACCTGGAGTCGAGGAAGATGAGCTTCATATCCAGGCTGGCTCTGAACATGAACATGTTGCTGTGTAGTTTGATTTCAGTGACAGCGCTAGGGGGTAGAGAGTGGCCCACCGCCACCAAGCCCACGTTCTGATAGCAGCCATCAAATGGAGACATGTCCAGGCTGTACTGACGGATCTTTAGGTACCCGCTGCAGTGGATCACCTGACAGAATTGTACACACAAATATGCATGAAGGCTTACAATATATAAGAATACACATATGGAAATATGTATTCAACCAGTTTAGAGGTATTGCAAGAGATTTCTGTTATTATGGACTGCATGGGAACAGAGAGTTTCTGGCAGGGCTAAAACTACAGTTTGATGGATTTTTCAAAAAACAACTGCAGTTTGCCAGAGAAGTTTAAAATATAGGCTTCAATTATAAAGACCATGTGCCAACTATCAACAATTCAGTCACACCATAAACACAAACTGGAATGACTGACTACATAATCTAACATCTTCGACATTGAGAAAGATGGCAGCAACATAGGCCTACCTTGTATCCACCACATGTCAGACCAGCATTTCTTTTCGCGAGGACGCATTTCATTCTCAAGAAGAACGAACGTTCCATTTCATATTCTTCAAAGACAGAGAGAAAACGCAATCAAAGACGACCATATAATGTAAATACCATGACACATGATTCAGTGCTCAGTCAGTCAGTCAACATAGCATACACAGGTTACCATACCTTGGACAAAGTGCGAGTGGCAGGGTTGGTGAGCTGTCAGCACGGCTGTCATTTCGTCGTGGTCAGCGGGGTGGATGTACTCGTAAATACTATTTCCGGTCAGCTCTACCTGTTAAAATACACGTTTAGTCATTGTTTTCAAGAAACGTAAAACATAGGACTACAGGCTATGTCTACTGTAGCACAAAGCACCAGGATCAATTTAAATCGAATGCAAAATAAAGCAATCAATTTAATCGAGATAAAGACGGATTGTGTAGCAGCCTACCTGTGATAAGCCCAAATGTACCGATGCTGTTTCAGATATGTACATTACTTTCCCGTCAGGAGCAACCACAAAAATGAACCCGTCCAACGTCTGAAAAATAAATGTAATGTATATATTAATTAGGTCCAATGTGGACAAAATGTGTGTAGATCTTTGCCTAGCTAGGCCTACATATTAGTGCTACTATACAGGTTATTAGATCATTTAATTTCTCAAATTGATAATCCATCAATCTGTTGTCAATACAAAATAAGGAAAATATCAGAGACACGTCGATGACAGCATCGTAGCATTGTGTTTTTTTATCGGTTGACTGTATCAAAAAGGTTGTTACCAATTAGCATAATAATAATAATAATAATAATACAATTTTGTTCAATGTATCCAAATTCATTATCTAGAAATTATTAATTAGCTTGAAATTATCAATAGAAACACACTAATAATGTCTGCATACTTATTAATATCATTATTATAGTCTAGAACTTCGACTATACTATAACTACTAGGCCATGGTGCTTTTGCTGTGTTGCATTTAGTGTTGTTACGATCATGTAGGAACGAACCCTTGTTAACTAGAGACTCCTGGAGGAGAGAAGAGAGGCGCAGCGCGTGACTATGAATGCGTTGAAGATATTTCCAGATTTATATCCACAAGAATGAGAGCAGCAGGAGGGCGATGTTGTGAGGAAGAAAATCACTCTCCCTTTAAAATATGGATAACTGCGACAACTGCTGCTCTCACGTGAGATAATGATGATAATAATCCAATAAAAATGAAGTAATGTGTACAGAATTTACAATAATAAAAACACGTTTACCATTCGACATTTTTTTTTACATTTCTATTATGTTCCAAAGATAAAAATGGCGTTCATAATTCAAATAAGTCTGCACCTGTAGGATATGTGATCCCACCTGTAACAGATGTGCTCCCAGCTCTCGCCCAACATTATCCAGAGTTCTGGTCCGACTCACGTGGCCCCAGGACTCTCCCAGCCCTGCAACACACATGGGAAAATAAGTGAACATCAGTTTTGTATTTTAGAATAAATGTACATAAGTTACAATAAAAGCGACATAATAATACTCATCATAATAACCAAACATGACAATAATAATCTTACATAGGCCTAATATCTATCTTTATAGAGAGGATGCCTTTGAGATGCATTATTCATTTTCGACGTAATTGTGTAAATGTAATAATATGGCTATCAGCGTTAAAATCAATGATTTTAGTGTGAATAATATTCATATTCACACTTGAAATAACTATAATGTTTGGGTCTATATTTAAAAACCTAATATTATTCGTTCAGATGAGCACACCTGATTTCACAGCGATGACTGGACTGTAAACAGGTTGGCAAGACATTGAACGTGCAAATCTCCACCGTACACCCGAAGGAACCAACAAAGTTCGATAAAGCAAATAAGAGTTGCTGTCCCCGGTAAACCACCCCGCAATCCCGATTGCAATGCAAATTCCATACGAATTCAAACACGTGCCCGTGCAAAGATCACAACAACAAACAAAAACGTTTCGCATTTTAATATTAACTAAAAATGCACTTCACGTTTACACAACTGAAACAAACAAATGACTCCTTAACCACAACTCAAATATGCAGCCTCTTCACTACAGGAGCTGGACAATTCAGTTTCATATGGAAAAACATATATTATTCAATAGACAATGATTTAATCTAAATCTCTTAACCTTTAGCATTTCATATCATTCTGATGAATGACTACCACCGATAGACCTATAGGCCTACTGGCAATAACGTAACATGTGGAAGCTTGTTGGGGGGGGGGGGGGGGGGGGGACTATAATCATACTAGGGCCGTTTTTAGTGTGTCAATACGTCACGTTTTAAGCTAATTACAAGTAAGCAGGGCCATAGATTGGTTTCCACTAGGTACCAAAGCCACAAAGTCAAAATTGTCTATATTGTAAAAATGTATGAAAAAAATACATTAGCTTTTTTGGTCTTAATTTAAGGTTAGGGTTAGGCATAAGGTTAGCAGTGTGGTTAAGATAATGGGTAGATTTAAAATCACATTTTGAAAAAATTTATAAATGTACAAATAGGCTGTGGTAACTAGTGACCCCATAGGTGGGACTGTCTGTTCCTCTCCGCGCCATGGTAATCTGTGTGGGAGCTCGAGCTGGGGCCTTTAGGTTCTCGCACTTGACCTACCGCGGGGAATTAGGCTCTCTTCGACATCAACGCGCGCTTAAGATAATCACTAAATTGGGCATTACATTCAGAAATAGGATCTGAAGATACTCCTGCGACATGAAGTGGTCCAAACTGAACAAAAGTAGGCCTACATTTCAAACAAAAGAGGTGTTAGTGACGACTCAAAGATTAGTCTGGAGAGCCCTGTCCTGAAAGAGTGTTCAATTGCCCGCATGCATGGATAGAAAATTGTATTCGTCTCCTATAAAATTGCAGTTGAAAAAGCTCCCAGTTTCTCTGAGCTCAATTTGTTATTTTGCTCACGTGCGCGTCCACAACAGATTTAGATCATTATTTACACGGGCCTCAGCTCTTAGAAGAAGCATACTATATTTTGTAGGTATACACACATATATCGTGTCCCATTAATTGTGCAGGTTTCAACAAGGTATAGGAATATAAAAAGTTTTAAAATCCTTCCAATAAATGGGCTAGGCCTAATAATGTCCTATATTGGAATTATGATTTTAATATTGCCTTTTTGCGTCAGCAACGCCTGATAAGCCAGACACGTGGTTTCCTGTTATGGTTATTTAATGTCAAAACATTTTGTAGAACCAAATAAAATGTGAGGTGGCCCAAATACGCATTGTATGTCTATTTGTCTTTTCGATTAATCTAACAGCGGCGGAAGACTTCAGAAAAACAAACGCACCAACACGTCTCTCCCGCTCTCCCGCTCTCTCTGATGTGACTTGTAATTCAACTCGGTGGGACAACATGGGGTGGAGCAAAGGTTATTGACCGCTCGCTGTCAATAACGGCCATAAAACCCTCTCACCTCTATACATGTTCATATAATATTTTACTGGCGAATACTCGGAACATTTTCTTTGCAATAAACCCTGTCACTTTCCGGGCCTAATTCGACGTCGTGTTTCAAGGCGATTCGCTTTGCACTCCTCGCAGCAGTGTGTTTGGACAGCCCTTTAAAACAGCAGAGGCTATTTAATGAGGAACGCACATGGCTCGCAATACGGATCGTAAAACGCATCCGTGACAGGACCCTCCTAAACTGAGTATACAGAAGATTCCCCCATACAGCCACTATCCCCTCCTCCCTGTGAGACTGTAGCTTCAATTATTCATCAGTTTATTTTACCATATGCTTGTCTTGGGAAACGACCGCATGCTTTGTTTCCTTATCAAGTGTGGAAACGGTGAGCTGTAGCCTATTAAAACGGCGATAAAAAAACGAATTAAGCATAGTCCTGTCATAATTTCCTCATCATTCCATTCACCCAGACAAACTGTGACTGAAATGAGCTTCTGGTGAGAATAGGCTACTAACACTAGATAGACTATTTCTGGTTTACGTTTTGTTCTACACTCCTCTTTTATCAATATTAAAGAGTAGGCGGGCCTATCTATAACGAGCTTAAGTTGATAATCTATGATAGCCTTTAGCCTACACTGTAACGGAAAACTGACATTTTAGGTATTATCAACAGTAAAAAATAAAAAACGTATCTTTGGAGCGCCAAAAACCTTTTAACCACTAGTGGGTGCATGGTAGGCCTATTGTTGTTTCTGGCTCATTAACATATTTTGAGGCGTGCCTTGTAAGAGGCTATATTTGTTGCACCCGTGAATTCTGTACCAATTTAACTTCAATGGTTATCATGGCTCATCGATTTAAAATGTATAGGGGACAGATTGGAGTGGCCAGATTTTGGGGATTTTCACTAGATGTAATCGAAAGTAGGGTCCTTTGGAGAAAGGATTGTTGACATATATTTGACATTTGTATCTTAAAGCATGATTGAGAAATAATTCATTGAAGTTGGAATATTTCTGACATTTTCGTCTTAGCCAGGCCTCCTTTAAGACTCCATAATGTTTCATCTGTAGGTGCTACAAAGCAAAGATTGGTGTCATATGAAGCTTTGTTTGCTCTGTGATATCAGCTATATAATTTTTATAAAAATGTATGACAAATGTATTAATATTGAAAAATATAAACATGAACATTGAAAATATAGGCTACCATTTTGGATTTGGCTAATTTCTCTATATACTCTACAGCCTGTCAAAGTTCCAGACTGGGATCTCTGCTACTTTTAGAGTAATGTGTAAGTATTATCAATAAGGGAATGTGAAAATGGATTCAAAATGGTCGCCCTCTGCTGGTGATTTGCAGGATGTGCAATCAAATCAAATCAAGTTTATTTTATATAGCCCTTCGTACATCAGCTAATATCTCGAAGTGCTGTACAGAAAAACAGCCTAAAACCCCAAACAGCAAGCAATGCAGGTGTAGAAGCACGGTGGCTAGGAAAAACTCCCTAGAAAGGCCAGTGATGCAAGTAAAAGGAAGGCTGTGATTGGCTACATTGCCTACTTTGTCAATTTCTCTGTATAAAATGGTCCATAAATTTAAAACTAGCAGAGATCCCACTCTGGAACTTTGATATGCCTGTAGAGTAGGTAGATCTGTACTATGTTAAACCATAGGCCTATATTGAAAAAAAAATAACCAAATCAAATTTTTTAAATTGTTATAAATTAATGTAATAAAATTGTTATTGAAATCAAAATACTACTAATATCACAGAGCAAGTGGCAAAGCTTCATATGAAACCAATTTCTGCTTTGTAGCACCTACAGATTAAACATTATAGAGTCTTAAAGGAGGTCTGGGTAAGTCGAAAATGTCACAAATATTCGGCATTCAAGTTTTTATGTCTCAATTATGCTTTAATATACAAATGTCAAATATATGTCAACAATTCTTCCTCTAAAGGACCCTTCTATGGATTCAATTTCGTGAAAATCCCCCAAATCATGGTCTTTTTTTGTTTTTAGTTCGTGAAGAATCCCCCAATTTGAAGTAGGTGTATAGTGTAAACCAGATATGCGGGCCTTGGACAACTCAGTAAAACACTGATGAAGATACAATTAACTGTACACGAGATATGACACTTGTCACAATGTCAAAACAAAAATCGCGTGTGCTTATGGAATTTGTCAATTAGAATTTAGATAAAATATGTTCAGTAGGCCTATTACGTGCAGTGTTCTACTTCTTATACTGACTGCATTAACTTTACTGATATGATAATATCTACGGGTACGCCCAAGACGCCTGTGCATGCGACGAATCGTTGATCACCTGCAACGTCATACATAGGTTAGGCCTATAGGCCTAAAAACAACATTCGACACAGGGGGAATCGATTTTAAGCAAAATCCACAATCCATATACTCTCGTGCGTTTTTTGTTTGTTGTGTGTGTGTCTTAACAGCCTGAGCTTGAGAAGTCATTCTTGAGAAGTCGCTTCTCTTCTTTGCCTCAGTGTTACAAGGCCCCCATATGTTCGTAAGGATCAGACCGCTAGTCGCTCGGGTGACGCTAATTGGCGCGGCTCTGTAGCGGTCACGCAGAACAGGGGCCCGTTGAGACCGCGGGGAGAAGGTGGCAAATGACGGCTAATCGTCTTCCAGGGGCATCATGGTCGCCTGACTCTGAAAGGGGACTACACGTGTATAAATGTAAAAAGACACGCACAGTGTATTCTTCACAGACAAAGAGGTGTGTACAACGGTCGGTTATCCAGTGATGCGCGCACACTAGTTATTTCACAGGACATTGTGTGCATAAAGTTGCCAGCTTTAGGCTACTTAGGCATGAATCAAGTTTGTTTTGGAAAAACATGATGGTAGATTTTGATAGAATAAATTCCAATGAATTGTATTTTTAGTCCTAGTTAATAATATTGCCACAATTTCATGGCCATAATTCGAAAGGCCTACAAAAGTAATCTTAAATCCGTATGGCATTTTGACTATCTCTCTGATTGCTTATATTTGACAATATATAACCAACTAAAATATAGAACTATTCCATATATCAGTATGGGAAATAACATAAGTAAATAAAAGTATTCCCTTCACATGCAACAGTGCCGAGATTATTGAATGGAATTTAATTGGGCCTAACAAGTTATGTTATGCAACATATAGCTTAATTTAGATGCATGTAGGCCTACACATCTCCCATACGTAAACACAATAATTACTGTAGTCTTATTGATTCCCCAATGATTCGTGTAAATGAGAAGTGGCAGCACAGGCGTTTTGCAGAATGAGCAGAATTAAAATGTTAATAACATGACATAATTCATCATTATAAGACATTATAATATAACACATTGCACATGTATATCAGTGTATAGATGAGGCAACAAAGTCATTTCATAATATGTGTCAACATTTGGAATTATGATTTGAATTATTAGCCTTGCATAAGAACATGAATATCTAGCACCAAAATAAAAACAAAAAGCATAACTGTAACACAAATATAATATTAAACACACCAATAACACTTATGATAACATCAATATAAACGTTGGTTGTTATAATAGCCTAATAACAATCATCATAATATAACATAACGTTTAATATAATAATATCATAAGCTTACCTTCAGGAAAAACAATTCTCATTTTCAAGTAACTTGTTGTGAGTCGAATAATTGAAGCTTTATCAAGCTGAGACGTGATGGCAGAAGGTAAAGGCAATAGTTTGGCCAGCTCATAGAATTCACTATTTTCCTTTTCCCGTCGAGTCCGGGCAGCATTTTTCGATTTTTCTTTCATTTTCAAATAATTATATTTTCTTCGACCTTGGCGTGAATTCACCAAACAATAAAAGTCAGTCAATATACAGATCTCAATTCTAGATCATTTTACTGCTTTGACACCAATGCATTCTGTTTTACGCGCTGGCTCTTCCAATGCACGAACTGTATTTCTCGGGCGCGGATACCTTGTGTGGTGCGTCAAGATAACACTGTAGCTGCTCTGTTCTCCTTCCTGACTAAATCCAGAAATAAAATATGAACATTCCCATGTTACTTCCAGGATAGATTAAGATGGCGAAGAAGGATCTGAGTATCCTGTTTATTATGAGGAGTAATCGGCCATAGCTCCAGATTCATTGTACATGACGTCCACTTGGGCCCAACATCTCTGTGAGGAGTTCAGGTCCTTCACACCGTTTCCAAAGACATCATGTCCCCCTGAAAAAAATAAAAATATGCGAGAATACATTATTACTTTGAACCTAATATTGTTCAAATAGACAGGCCTACTGATGTAAAATGGTCATTTGCACACGTTCAATTGCACCAGATAGGCCTTGTAAAATGTGAACATCACACTTGTGGTGACCATTGATTGCAATGCGCATTACGCACCAATTAGGTAGGCTTCCTAAACTTTAGTAATTAGCCTAGAGACAGAGTGTCAATACGCACAATCTCATTTTAGTGGTCCTTAATGACTGCATCTTCGTTTCAAGGCAGTGTCAGATACAGTATTGGAAACATGCTAGATTATCAACCTACCTCGGAGCACGGATTACAACCAAACCCAACTTTTTTTTCCAGAAATCTGCAGCAATGTTACCTCTTCTCACTTCTGTTCTCATGTCCTAGTTTCCCCGAACATCCTCAGTAAAACTTCAACTACGACAGGAGAGGCACACTATACTTCCCTCATCTCTGATTGAGGGATGCGAGTGTATCAAAAATAATTTACAACCCCTCCTCTGTTTTTAACTCGATCTCCCTATTTCTCCCGTAGAATCTGAGAACGGCCCACCCCCGCGTTTCTACCAGCCAGCCTGTCCCTCATTGGGCAGTAAGTAGTCTGGTCCATTTCCCTATTGGGCATTATTATTATTATTAACGTGTCAGTGCTCGATGTGAATCCGGGATTTTCTCGTATAGATCCTCACCTCTAGCCTTGTTGAAATCATCCTGGGGACACTATAGAGAGCCATACGGCTCATGTTATTCGTTTATTAGGTAGGCTTATTCGTTGATATATACTTTTGTTTTTATAGCGATACATTGTTTTAGATACTTGTTTTAATGCCGTGTGACCCAAGTTTAGCATATAGGGCTAGTCGTTTAACGTTATCTTCTGATTCTCCAGATAAAAAATAAAGCTTTCATATTTGATAGTCCTGATAAGGAAATATAGGCTACGTTTAGGGCTATGGAGGAATAAAATAGTAGGTTAATAACCAAAAAGTATAAACACGGTTATGGTAAAATTTCAAAATGTCAAGTGGTTCAAAAATGTAGGTATGCAAAATGTTTTTCAAATGTAATATCTCGGTGATAGCAGGTTAGATGACCATGCACTATAGATGGACTTCAATTCCATAACATAACCTGATGTATGTTGATAGACCAGTGCCACAATGCATTTAGTCCGCGGAGTTTATTCAATTGCCTGATGCAGTTGATAAACTGCCAAACGAGATGGCAGATATGGAAACGCTAGAGGTCAAGCGCATATAGGGTACATTTTACGCAAAACAGATTAATCATGTACGTTAGTGATATTGAATAAAATTGCAAAAGTTGCAATATTGAAGTGATTCTTTGTTGGAAATATAGGCCTATAAAACGGGAAAAGATAGGCCTAGATTATATATCGACGGGACATTTTTCACGCCATTTCGATACCTAGTGATTTTCGTATGATGTTAGGTGAGTATTTTCGCTTACCCCTAACCCTAACCATTTTCCTAACCTCAGTCTCCTTACCTGCTACGAAAAAGTATCTTCAGGATCAAAGTGGCGTGAAAAGAGTGTTTCCCATATGTCGACCTTTCCGTTTTATTTCCGATAAAACAGACAATTGCACAAAATAAAATAGCTTATGACTAACGGCAAAATATATAATTATAGCCCCAGCAGTTAATATACAATATAAGAATTAGTTAATGCATTGTAACCCAGGGTTAAACAACTAAGCCTATGCGAAATCAATTTGGAACGTAATAGACCGTTTTTTCTCTCTGATGTGGACACCATATTGGGATAAGTCCACGGAAAGACAAGTGTGCCCTTGCCCATGCACTCTCTCCCACCCTATCCACACTCTTCTAGTATTTCTCTCATCATGTTTTGTGTTCGTATTTCTTTCACTTCGACACGGCCCCCGGGATGATAGGATATCGCCTGCGGCGCGGGAGGAAGAAAAATAACTCAGGATGCGGTGCATGCAAGGGAATAGTTGACGCCAGTTTAACCTTAAAAAAAAATACTAATTAGACTGCAAATATCTGTGGAAAAGAGAACAATAGAAAATACTTGAGCTTATTAAGTCCCCAGGATGGACTCAACATGATGCCACACAGTAAAACATCTACCTAGGCTACCTCCACTGGGTAGGCATTATTAGCCTAACATGACGAAATTCACAGCAACATGTCGCCCGTCATTGATGGTCTTAATCGACAGTAAGGTGGCATGCCTCAAGTTAGACAATCTAACGACGTTTCGTCTAAATGGCTACACACCAAGATAGCCTACATTTCACTGTGAAAATAACAGAAAAGATCATCCTTAAAGAGTCAAAGCAGGGGTTCTACTAAGATCACACGACTCTGACTAACATAACACGTTTTAAGATGGTCAAACCAATGATCATTTAGCTTTGGTTTGGAATTTTAAGACCCCTTTAGGTAGGCTAATAAAAAAAAAGAGTATTTACTTACTTGATGAAACATTGAATTTGGCCTTACTGCTATTAGCTTAGAGAAAATAATTGAATAACAGATTCATACATGAAAAAAACGATTATCAAAAATGAATCAAAATCATGTTAATTTTAAAGTGTCTGTCCTATATATGATAGATTAAAGATCAGGAAATATGTTTTTTTTAACCCATATATATATATATATATATATATATATATATATATATATATATATATTAACATTTTGGGCACTAAACTATTTCGATCAATTTGGTACTGGGCCACCTTCAGATGAGTCTTGTGAGGCTTGTAGGTGTCCAATAGCAAAATATGTAAGTGTTCATGATAGCCTCACCTTTCTATAGAGGGGTCATATTAGTGTGTAGCCCAAACTGATAATACAGATGAAAGTTGGCAGATCAGTGGTAAGACTTCAGATGAGTTCCATGAAGTGACACTTGTGGGGGATAGTAGAGAAAAACGGAGAACAAATTAATTTGTAGACCAAACCGTTCGGATGATAGAGATGTCTCATGATCTGACAAACACAGCTGTAGCTCGACCACCTTCCACCACAGATGCGGAAGGCCGCCATTGGCAGATGCAGTAGATTGAGACGCAGCCCATGCAAAAATATCAGATATAAACAGATATCTCTAGCTAGCTTAAACAGAAGGATTTTGATGGGGATTTTTTCATTATGCTAATTAATTAGATTCCATAGTTAACTCGAAAATGTGGATGATCACATTAGGCACTGCTAGGCTAATATCCATAACTAACCTTAATGCAGTAGGCTACACTACCAAACAACATACACCTATAATAAAATACAGGTCTAGCACTGAGGCCTGCACAGCCCACTATTTAGCTATATGGCCTACTCAGATGAAAATCATCAAATTACATTGGAGTCCCTGTCACACTTTGGCTATAATGTAACAATTATATTCATATTTAATTAAGCTCAAATATGGGATACCCTACAAATAGACTGGGAAAAAAGTAGCTTATGCTATTTTTTTGCAGAGACATAGCAATGCATTCATTCCCTATGGTTTAATTCCCATACAATAGGCCTATTAGCATTCTGCAATTCTGGATCCAATAGTGAAGAGGTGGAAATATGGCGATCATGTGGTGAACCTGACCGCTACAGGAGAGGAGAGTCCAGCGCAGGGGTGTAGGTACAGATCTAAATCATGCTCACCACAAACACTACCAAATACTTGAAACTGTTTCACATGTTTATTTGACCCATGTCTGACTGACGGAGAGTTGTTCTTTAGGACCATACGCGTTCCATATTCAGATGAAACCATAGCAGAGGAAAATGGCCCCAGTGACTGTATACTATAGAAATGACATAGTGGTGCAACCAGACAGAGTGTCAGTAGAGAAAGTATTTGCACATGCAGTGTAGTTTGAGATGAAATGGTGTGCTTTTTATATAAGGAGGTTTATTAGTAGAGAAAGTATTTGCACATGCAGTGTAGTTTGAGATGAAATGGTGTGCTTTTTATATAAGGAGGTTTATTGGTAATTATTTGCATGATATGTCTTTTGGCATTGATAGTAAGTGTAATATATATAACATAACAATATATAGGTCACTATCTCAAAGTTGAAAACCCCCAAATTATTTCAAGACTTTTCAAACCAAGCAAAGACTTTTCAAACCAAGCATTATATTCAATCAACAGAGAAGTTACATCTGCTTCAATTGATTGGACAATCCAAAAATCAGAACAAAGACGCAGATGGATTATGTCTCATAAGTTTGGTTCTAAAATATAGTCGTCAGCTCTCCCAAGAAAAGAAACAGTTACAACATACTAATCAATGAAACAATTTGAGACATCTTTACACATTTACCTCTATGTATTTCGGTTTTGTTCTTCTGTTCCTTGTATGACTGTCTACGGCAGTTTGATCAGCTTCTATAGATGAATCTTACACAAAGAAAGAGGAGGAGGAAGAAGGAAAGGAGGAGGCTATTCTGTGCTATACACTAAGGATTGTGGGGGTGGGGGGGCAGTACTGTAGCCCCACAGCGCTACAGGGAAGCGTGTTTCACACATCCGCACAGAATTCCAGTTCCACCCCGCCAGCCTAAATAAACTAAACTCTCCGGGAGCAGCTTTTCCCTGTTGGACACAGTGATGCCACATTTTTCCTGCAGTTAACCACCACACTTTCTGCTGCTCTCTCTTACTACTGTTATTCTTCATCTCAACAACGTCTCAATAAAATATGTCACCCCTCCCCCACTCCCCAGTCCCTAAATCAACCGAGTAAAACAAGCCACCCTTTATCAGGTTTTATTTTCCTCACCACCTGTTCAGAAGTTGGTGGATTTGGGGAGTTTTAGATAGTAGGCCAATGCTTGGAAATATAATTTACATAATATGACTGGGGAATGATATGATATACTGCAACAAAATAGGTATTCATTGTATTACACAATGTTGATGAGGTAACTTGACAGCCCCGTCTTTCATGAGTATTTCTATTGACTGACCGATCATTGTACAGGGTCCCATTAGGCCAAACAGTTTCTCATAGCCCATGAACCAGACTCTCCCTAGTTCCTTAACCCTGTATCCTCATTCCCTCCCTTTATATTACCAGACAGGCATGGGACCCTTTAAGGCACATGTGTCAAACTCATTCCACAGAAGGCAGAGTGGCTGAGGGTTTTTGGCTCATCCCTTGTCCTTGATTGATAAGTTAAGGCCACTAATTAGTAAGGAACTCCCTTCACCTGGTTGTCAAGGTCTTAATTGAAAGGAAAAACCAAAAACCCGCACACACTAGGCCCTCCATGGAATGTGCTTGACATCCCTGCTTTAAGGCTAACCTCCAGTCACACAATCACAACCATCACATCATCAGTGTAAACATATCGAACATTGGCCTCTAAAGACGCTCATGACCATTGTCTTTTGTAATTTTTATATGCTCATTTCGGTCATTGTCATCATGTCACTCATGATGACGTCATCATGTTGACGTATCACTTGACGGACATGCCTCCCATGGCCTCAGTGACTTCACTGTTGACCTGGGCAGCGATGCAGGCAGGGGTCACATTGAGGTGGAGGTCATACTGCTGGTCCAGACCCAGGTAACTGTCACTCATCAAGTATAGCGTGTAGATACACCTGGAGGGAGAGGAGGGGGTTAAGGGGAAGTAAGAGTTTGTGGTGGGATGAATATCAATGCATCCAACTTGATTATAATGCCCTTTCACACTGGCAGCTGTCCCAAAACGCCTAAAGTAACTGGGCTTAGACACCAAAGAAAAAATGTGTTGAATTTTCCCCAATTCTTTTTAACATTCCTGTACGTACTTTCCGGTCTTCTCGGGGGTGTAGAAGGCCAGGGAAACGGTGCTGCGGTGTCGGCAGTATCCAATGCGTTTGACGGCCAGTAGCTCTCTGCGCTCCACCTCTCCTAGAACCAGAAACCAGCCCTCATCCTTATTCTTGGGGAACCTGGGGGCCTGGGCCTTACTGTCCTGCTTCCTCTGGAAAACATGATGACAAATCAACTCATCAGCAGTCAATTAACATCAATAATGTGTGTGTGAGCTCCTTTATAAATATGTGAACGTACCCTCTGCTGGCTGATGTTGATGCGCCGCAGTGAGACTTGCAGGACGTACTCCTGGTCAGCGTGGACGTCCAGCCAGCTTCTGTCATCCCTGAGCTTCCCCCCGGCCGCAGGGAGGGGGCGCTCTGTCTGCTCCCCACACCCCTCCCACCAACCCTTCACACTCAGATGCACCTCCACCACCGGCAGATGGCTGAGGAACGACCAGGCCTGGAGGAGAGGAGGGGAGAGGTAGGAGGGATAGTAAGAGAGAAACAGAGGGGTGCAGAGAAATGAGAGAGGGAGAGACAAGAAAATGTGTCAGACCGGAGTGCAGAGAGAGAGAAAAGAGGGAGAGAAACAAAGAGCCAGAGGTGAAGAGAGAGAGAGTCAGACTTAAGTGAGCGTTTAATCTTGTTTAAGATGGACATATCTATCTGGTAAGACTACAGCGTTTGATGAAAGCTTGATTCATTCAAACATACATAATTCCCATGGTCTTAGGTGCCTCTTAAAGCTTTGTCATGGTGACTTTAACATCTCTGACTCAAATGGAGAACACAAATCCAAAAGGGGATAGAGAGCAAGAGAGGTAGAGGGAAGGTAGAGACAGAGAGCGTATGGATGATAGGTGTATGAATGTGCGTGTCTGAGTATGTATGTGTGTGTGTGTGTGTGTGTGTGTGTGTTTGTTTGAGAGTGTGTGTGTTTTCCTCCTGAAGACCCTGTCAGTGTCAGGGAGGGACTGGGATGGGAGAAGGAGAAAAGCCTCTCAGATTCACCCAACAAAAGCTATTTATGTAAGGATTACTGTCCCCTGGCGAATCAGACTGGGACGTTGCCACGCATCTAGTTATTTAATTAGCCAGGCCGCGATGCCATGGGGGGGAGAGCGTTGAGGGGCTGGGAGGAGGGGGAGCGGGGACACTGATTGGGCAAGGCCGCCGGGCTTGCAGTGGCGCCTGGACGCTCTCATTACAGCTGCAATTAGCACTTAGATTGGTGCTGTAAACCCTCGCGTTGGACCGTAATAGGAGATCCTGGAGGTACCTTGGACCACCGCGACAGACTGATGCTTCTCACTCTGTGTGTTTGTGTGTCTGTGTGTGGGCTGACGGTGGTAGAGTGTGTGTATATGTTGTTTGGTAGTGCTCTGGTAGTGTATTTGAGAACGTTACATGAATAGAGAGATGAGGCTGACACCTTGGAAGTATTTCACGTTATTTCATTGTGGTGGAGGACAATGGAGACTGGAGGGTTCATGGTGAAGCGTATGTACCCCTAGAAAGCCTCTGTTTCTATAGGAAAGTGACACTTTACACATCCAGTATCTGGATGTGTTCTATAACGGTGAGGTGAAGGAACGCAGAATGTTAGAAGGTTGTTACCTGGGAGATCTGATGGGGCTGAAGCTCCTCCCCCACGATGGCAGCGAAGGTGTTCTCCCGCCCATCGCAGGTGGCAATCAGCTCAGAGAGCCCTTCTATTGGTCCGTGGAAGCCCCTGGCCCCGCCCTTCCCTCCCTTGGAGCTCCACCTGCTGCGGGGAACAACAGGGGGCAGATCTAGTCATGTGATTTTAAATCCTAACCACACTTCCTGTTGTGTCGTCGGCACTGGAACCTCTGTCCTCTCTCATCCCTCTATCCCTTTCTCCTTACCATATTTATTGAGTTTGCACAAAATTATTCTTCACTGTAGGACACAGTCTCTCAAATCCACATGGTGTGTATGTAAAAATAATTAAGATTGCTTTGGACACTCACTCTTGAATTTCCTCTCTGTATGTGTGTTAGTGTGTGTGTGTGTGTGCGCGCGCGCAGAATGTAACTGATGCTGCCTGATGATAAGAATGTTTGCAGAGTTTGATAGTGTCGGTGGATTGTAAAATAGTCCATGCCATAGAGTGTTAATTAAAGAGTCCTAGCACCATTCTCATCCTGCGTGTGTGTGTGTTGGTGAGTAGAGTCATGTTTTCTACCTGAACAGGTAGAGGTGTTGCTGCTCTATGGTAGGTAGGGTCAGTATAGAGGAGTCATTGAGCCACCTGCCCTGAACGATCATCTGCACCAGGTTACAGATGCTGAGAGCAGTCACCAGCCAGCCCTCGTTGGCTGCTACGTCCAGCATGGCCTGTAGACAGACAGGAAATACTTTAGTTGAAAAATGCGTGCATTTATATGACTATATAAAATCTGCCCACTGACATCAGTGTGAGATTTACTCACAATGAGTTACGTTACGATTGAGCCACTTTTGCACACTCAAATTCAATATGTCTTTACACATTCATGCACATATGCTGAACAGCTACACAATAAATACACCCCTCAATTTCGCTAACACCCTCCTCCCCCCTCCGTTGCAGGTTGATACTTATTGGGATGAGTCTTGTCCTGGCGGCAGAACTGGGGCAAGCTAACAAGTAAAAATTGGCTATATTGCTTGTTGGTGTTCATTTAAGGTTAGGGTTAGGCATCAGGGTTAGCAGTGTTGTTAAGGTTAGGGTTAAGTTTAAAATCATATTTTATGACTTTGTGGCTGTGCCAGCTAGTGACCACTCCGCAGATATCCCTCCAGAACAAGACGAAAAACACTACCTGCTCCCTCCCTCGTAAGGTTAGAGTTTGCCAAGCTCCGCTGCATTCTAACAAACTTAATTCATCAGAAAGTAATTCCCCGGCAGTAACTATGACTAAAGAGGACCTTGAGTGCACAGGCGAAGCCCCGGCAGAGTTAATCAAAATGCTAATGCAGTACAAATTAAAGTAGTACTGATTAACATTTCACAGAAGCTGAAGAAGCAAATGGATGGTGACAGAACTACGGCTGAAGTCACTGGAGTCCCCGTTAGCTGGGCCATATTCATTAGGCACCAAAACGGACTGAAACTTCAGTCCAAAAAGAGACGCTTGATTTCATTTTCCGTTGCAAAACGTTTGGCTCTAATGAATATGATACCCTCGCCACATGAGGAAAAAGGCTCTGTTAGCCTGTGGACGAGCAATGGACAATCACTACCAGACACACACAGTCAGCGCTTTGCAGATCATCCCCCCCACACATACAAAGGCAGCAACAATGGGTTACAGAACCAGATCCTACAGGCAGACATGGACCAAATCGCTCCCAGGCATGGCCAATCACCAGCAGACCTGGGATCTGGTGGCCAGGGCACTTGGTGGGTAGGCCTGGTTGTTAGGAGCAATCCCTGATAAGGCTCTTTTTACGAGGAGCTACAACTCATCTCCACACCCTCCTGAGTGACAGGGGCTCCTGCCGGTCAGGATCCACATTATGTGTGTGTGTATTCTAAGATTGTGTGTGTGTGTGTATTGTGTGTGTACTGGAACTATCAGCAGTAAGTGTGTGTGTGGTGATTAGGTTAGTGGCAGACAGTGCAGTCTGTCTTGTTAAAGCCGTGCTGTCCCTGTGAGGTCCTGTGATCAAACATGACTGTCTTCCTCATCACACTCAACACTTTCATGCTAGGAAGCCAGAGACCCAAAATAGATACAGTATTTGCCTTTGTCTTTTAAAAAAGGCAGAATTTATCAATAACAGCAAAAACATATCCTGATCCATTATCACACTGAAATGGAAATAGTTTGAACACAAGACACCTCCATGACACCTCCATGACATGTCTATGCCCAGGTCTCTAAAGTGCAACCATTTGGTGGCACATGCTGCTGGATATTTTGCTGTGCGATCTGACATTTATTTTGGGAGCACCAGTGCAACCATAAAAAAATAAAAAAATAAAATCGGCCAGATAATAATGGCTGTAATGACATGCTTCACTGTGCAGTTGTTTCTGAGTGCCCTAGCGTAGATTCCTTCAATCCAAAACCTATTTGTTTAATCCAAAGTAAAGAATATTGAATTTTCAAGTATGCATCAGTGATTTGTATTTTTCCTTCAACTTTCTGAAGACGTAACTTCGTGTAGCCAGTTAGCGACGCCGAAACAGTCATTTCTAATGGCTTTCCAAACAACTTTCAAAATTAAATGTTAACTGCAAAGTAGACTTACCTGAAAAAATGATATATCTTGATGATTTGTACCATTCGAGTGGTCGTTTATTTGGCAAACTCTGATACACACACAGTACAGAAACCCCACCAGCCTAAACACTTTGTCATTTAAATGACAAGTTTTTGTATCAACATTTTAGCTTTTGACAATAAACAAGTGTCTTACAGGGTTAAATATTAGTTATATACCACAACATGTGCCTCAAAAGTAGCTAGAATTCATATAGGCCCAATATACTATATCTAAATCAATAAAAAAATATATATATTTTGGTGCTTCAAGATTTTATGTTGTGCTCCTAACTTTTTTTTTTAAAGTTGGGAGCACCAGTGCTACCAATAAAAACATTAATTTAGAGCCCTGTCTATTCTTCTCTATGTCATCCCTATGTCACCTCTACTGCACTCTGTCCTGATCACGCTACAAAGTGGCTCCAAGCACTAAGCAGAAACTGCCTCTGTGTCTTTAGACAAGCCTTCCATTTCCCCTATTGAATGAACAGGGAAGAGCTTTCTTCCACCCAGAACATCTGAGTACTGGTGCTCTGACTGACTGACACATGGAAATGTGCTCAGGGTCTGAATCCCAGGGCTGAGAGAGAGAGGATCCATTCTGGGATGTATGAAAGCAAGCTGTTCTTTGTGATGGAAACAAAAGGACAAGAAAACAGAGGAAGTATTTCAGAGGTGCACTGTTCAGAAAGGAGCAGGGCGGTGGATGTACCCAGAGGGATGTAGTGTGTGGTACAGTACATAAACCTACACAGCAGATCTTGCACACACACAGTCAGCCACTAACCTGACAGATGCGTATGGCGTTGTCCAGCACGGTCTTGGTGTCGGTGCCGTAGTCGGAGCAGGGCAGCTGGGCGCGGCTGAAATGGGCCTGCAGCAGCAGGTGGGTCTTGGTGTGGGCGCTGTCGTAGCTGTGGGGGTTGACCTGCAGGGGGAGACGCTGAGCCAGCTCACTGTTCAGCTGGTCCTCGTTGTGCCTGACGGGCAGCTCCCCGTACTCCTCAGCATCCTGGAGAAGGGAGGGAGGGAAGGGGAAAGAGAGAGGTGGATATAAAGAAAAAGAGAGAAGGAGAGAGATGGAAGTAAGCGAGGAGGTTGTTAGTACCCTGCTGTGGTTCTGTGGTTAAGATCCTTTGTTTCAGTCATCTCCGTTAAAACAGCTGCATCAGGATCACTGGCTCCCCTCACCCAAGAGAGCTGTCCCCCCAAAATATATTTAAGAGCAAAACCTCTCAGCGAATGAAGAAACCTTAAGTTACAACTGTCCAAACCTGCTCATAAAATCCTATGAACAGTCAGCAACTACACAGCAATTTTCCACAATATAAAGTAGATTTTTTGATACAATGTACAGTGGTGGTTCTCTTCCATATTGTTAGACTCTGTGCTAAACTGTGAATGGCCGATGTCGAACAACCAAACACTCAGTCTAGGTGGAATGTCTAAATGTCTACCCACATCTCTATTCTTCACTCCTCATAGGATATGTATAGGCTATATAAAACCATTTGGTCTAGTATAAAACCATTGGGTCTAGTATAAAACCATTGGGTCTAGTATAAAACCATTGGGTCTAGTATAAAACCATTGGGTCTAGTATAAAACCATTTGGTCTAGTATAAAACCATTTGGTCTAATATAAAACCATTTGGTCTAATATAAAACCATTTGGTCTAGTATAAAACCATTTGGTCTAATATAAAACCATGATGCCCTATCAATCGGGCTGTGTTTAGTGCTGACGGTGTGTTCTGTGTTGACGCTTGTTCAGAGGACACAGATGCATGGACACGCATGGCTCTTTTTCTGTGTTTCTCTAATTCACTGCAGTACGTTAAGTTTCCCCAACGCACTTCCATCAACAGAGGACCAGCGGAGACATTTGTCATTGGGCCTACCCTGCTCTGGACTGTTAAGCTGACATCCATCAGCAGAGAGATGCAGTGTTAGAAAAAAGGGGGATTGAGAAACAGGGGGAATGATGAGGGGAAAAACAGGACAAAAATGATTGATATGGCAGTGGTTTAGTGTCTGCATGCAGATGTGAAGGGGATAAAGACAATAGATCTTTATACAGAGATCATCACAACACACTAACTGCTAACTCCCCTACTCACTCCATCCAGCAACCCATCCCTGCCTCCCTCCCTCCATCCATCTCTCCTGCACACTTTCGCTTTACTGACATTTACAGACAGGGAGGGAGGGAAAGGAGAAGGTTGGAAAGCACAGGAGAGAAATAGAGAGGGAAGAGCAAGAGAGAAAGAGAAACATACTTTTTCCACATACTCTTCCAGTGTGTGTGTGTCTATAGTAGGTCCCTTGTGAACTTTAAGAATTGGAAATAGTAGAGCTTCAAAGGGGGGGGGGGAGGTCTAGCTGGGGGAGTGGACAAGGGATGGGGGGGCTGGCTGGGGCATTGTGGGAGCAAAAGAGGGGAAGCTAATGTCTAAATCTTTTCTGCATTTAACACATTTCTTTCCCGACAGTTCCTCTATAATCTATGATCCTTCACCTTCCCATCTCTTCGAAATGTCTGGGTGAGAGCCATCATGAGGGGGGGGGGGGGGGGGTCAGAAGGTGGAGGGGGCACGACGGGTTATCTGACACAGCTACGACCGACATTGAGGAGAGATGTGAAACCACTTTGTGTCCTAATGATCCCACCAATTACCAGCCACCAATCAACAGCCTCACTAGGAATAACAGACTAAAACAGGGAGTAGAGGGAGAGGAGGAATAGGTATTCACTATTAACAGGGAAAAAGAGGAAGAAAACCAAATGGAGGAGAACAAAGACCCAGGAGTAATGAGGGGAGTTAATGAGGCCCAGATAAGAGGTGTTAATTTGACAGAACTGAGATCTAGACCTCAATCATGGTTATCTACCTATTATACTGTCCAGTAGTCTCTCTCTCTCTCAATGTGAATACAATGGGAGAAGCACATGTAGATGCACAATAGTATGGTAAACAAATGACATCGGCCTTTACAATTCCCAATAGACTAGAAGAATAAACTACACACTCAAACATTTAGAAAAGGAAATGTTATTCAATTGCTGTAGTCCCACCGTGTTGGAGTACAGTCTAGTACAGCCTAGTCTAGTAAAGCCTAGTCTAGTACAGCACAGGGCAGTCCAGATGCCCAGGGCATGTAGTCCAGATGCCCAGGACAGTCTAGTCCAGGACAGTCTATAGTAGAGGAGATTGATGCCCTGATGAAGACAATGTCATCATGTTCTGTGGTCATTCCCAGCAGGCAGTCAGACATACCGTGAGGACAGAGAGGATGTCCTGGATGGGCAGGTCAGCCCTCAGCCTCTCCTTGAACATCCTGACTGTCTGGTGCTTCAGGTAGTAGTAGGAGGAGATACGACCGTACGTCAGGGCCTCAATGGTGCAATCATCCTGGAGGGAGGGAGACCGTAGGAGGAGACGGAGAAAGAGAGGAGAAGAAACAGGGTGGAGGAGATGAAAGGATACAGGGAGGAAAATAAGAGGAGACAGGGAGGAAGACGGAGAGGAAAGAAGACAAAGCGGAAGAGGGGCGGGAAGACAGGAGGGAAGACATGGTCAACTGTAGCGATTCATGTTAAATCTATCAACACAAACCACAATGGTTCCCTCGGTATGTACCTGTGTGCCTTATATCTTCACACTGCCAAATTAATTAATATGAATACATGTGCACATACACACACGTCGTACAACAAACACTCCCCTACCTCTCCTATCGCCATACAGTAGGAACACTCCAGGTCTCGGAGACTCCTTTCCACCAGGTTGGACAGGTACTTGTTGATGGTCTCGTGGCTGATGTCATCCAGGCTGTAGTAACTGGACAACACATAACCACGGTTAGACCTACACTACAGTTCAAAAGTTTGGGACCACTTAGAAATGTCATTGTTTTCCATGAAAACATACATGAAATGAGTTGCAAAATGAATAGGAAATATAGTCAAGACGTTGACAGTTATAAGTAATGTTTTTTTAATTTAAATAATAATTGTGTCCTTCAAACTTTGCTTTCATCAAAGAATCCTCCATTTGCAGCAATTACAGCCTTGCAGAGCTTGATGGGCACTTCTTACGTAGCATACGGTCAAGCTGCTCCCACAACAGCTCAATAGGGTTGAGATCCAGTGACTGTGCTGGCCACTCCATTATAGACAGAATACCAGCTGCTTCTTCCCTAAATAGTTATTGCATAGTTTGGAGCTGTGCTTTGGGTCATTGTCCTGTTGTAGGAGGAAATTGGCTCCAATTAAGTGCTGTCCACAGTGTATGGCATGGCGTTGCAAAATGGAGTGATAGCCTTCCTTCTTCAAGATCTCTTTTACCCTGAACAAATCTCCCACTTTACCACCACCAAAGCACCCCCAGACCATCACATTGCCTCCACCATGCTTGACAGATGGCGTCAAGCACTCCTCCAGTATCTTCATTTTTTCTTTCAAATGTATTTCTTTGTGATTCGAACACCTCAAACTTAGATTCGTCTGTCCATAACACTTTTTTACAATTTTCCTCTGTCCAGTGTCTGTGTTCATTTGCCCATCTTCATTTTTTTTTTAATTGGCAAGTCTGAGATATGGCTTTTTTTTTGAAACTCTGCCTAGAAGGCCAGCATCCCGGAGTCGCGTCTTCACTGTTGACATTGAGACTGGTGTTTTGCGGGTACTATTTAATGAAGCTGCCAGTTGAGGACTTGTGAGGCTTCTGTTTCTCAAACTAGACACTCCAATGTACTTGTCCTCTTGCTCAGTTGTGCACCAGGGCCTCCTACTCCTCTTTCTATTCTGGTTAGAGCCAGTTTGTGCTGTTCTGTGAAGGGAGTAGTACACAGTGTTGCACGAGATCTTCAGTTTCTTGGCAATTTCTCGCATTGAATAGCCTTAATTTCTCAGAACAAAAATAGACTGACGAGTTTCAGAAGAACGGTCTTTGTTTCTGGCCATTTTGAGCCTATAATCGAACCCACAAATGCTGATGCTCCAGATACTCAACTAGTCTAAAGAAGTTCAGTTTTCAGCTGTGCTAACATAATTGCAAAAGGGTTTCCTAATGATCAATTAGCTTTTTAAATTATAAACTTGGATTAGCTAACACAACATTGGAACACAGGAGTGATGGTTGCTGATAATGGGCCTCTGTACGCTTATGTAGATATTCCATAAAAAATCTGCCGTTTAGAGCTACAATAGTCCTTTACAACATTAACAATGTCTACACTGTATTTCTGATCAATTTGATGTTATTTTAAATGGACCAATTTTTTTTGCTTTTCTTTAAAAAAACAAGGACATTTCTAAGTGACCCCAAACTTTTGAACGGTAGTGTACATGTAACAGAAACTAGGAAGAGAGATTATATATAACATTTAGGAAACAGACAAATAAAAAGCAGCAGCCACGTTTAGGCTATTTAATAGAGTAAATTGAAACGTTATATCATTTTCATATCTAGTTCCCGACTATTACTCCCAAATCAAGTGACTTCTGATAGTGACTTCTGATAGGTCCAAAACACCACATGAGCAAGGAAAATCCTTTAAAAGTCCCTAAAAAAGAGTCCATCTTTAAGGAAACAGCTGACACGTCATACAATGCTTTTCTACCTTTCCCTTCTCTCTAATAAACCCTCTGTAGCCGCTGCAAAGTTATGCTAAAACAGATAATACTATTGGACATGTTTAAGATGTGGCCAGTGGCAGTAATAACTCAGCAGTATTAAAGGAGTCTATGGGGAGTCTGTAATATATGTATGTTTTTACTGCTTATTGATTTACTCATAACCCTGTGCTGACCATAGTAACGACTCCATGCTCCCCACACTAACACAGATACACTTCATCTATACAGATAACATATATTATCAACACACACACAGTGTATTCTCTAGCTAGCACATAAAAATCAATACACAGAATAAACGGCACACATCGATCAAAAGCCACCATCATAAGCATCAATAATAGCACAGAATAGGCCTGTTTGTTTTCTCTGGGTTTGTTTTAGGGGTAAAACTGAGGTAACAGATAATTATTAAGACTTTAGACAAACTATAGGTCTAGAGGAGCCTTGCCCTTGGGCCATGCCAGCCCACAGCCTGGAACAAACAAAATACCCTCATCACAAAATGATTCCCAGGTTTTGGGACATACAGTATTTGCTGAGCTAAGACAACACACAGCCAAAACGTCTTCCATGCATGGCTCAGCAGCTCTAATGGGTAAGAGCTACCACATGAGACATGGCCATAAGTGCACACAACTATGAGCTTCATTAACTTCTAATGACAAATGACATTTGAGTGTGTGTGTGTAGGTGTGTTTGGGTGTGTGTGTGTGTAGGTGTGTTTGGGTGTGTGTGTGTGTGTGTAGGTGTGTGTGTGTGTGTTTGTGTGTGTGTAGGTGTGTAGGTGTGTTTGGGTTTGTGTGTGTGTGTAGGTGTGTGTAGGTGTGTTTGGGTGTGTGTGTGTGTGTGTAGGTGTGTTTGTGTGTGTGTGTAGGTGTGTTTGGGTGTGTGTGTAGGTGTGTTTGGGTGTGTGTGTGTGTGTGTGTGTGTGTGTGTTTGGGTGTGTGTAGGTGTGTGTTTGGGTGTGTGTGTGTGTGTTTGGGTGTGTGTAGGTGTGTGTAGGTGTGTTTGGGTGTGTGTGTGTGTAGGTGTGTTTGGGTGTGTGTGTGTGTGTGTGTGTAGGTGTGTTTGGGTTTGTGTAGGTGTGTTTGGGTGTGTGTGTAGGTGTGTTTGGGTGTGTGTGTAGGTGTGTTTGGGTGTGTGTGTAGGTGTGTGTGTGTGTGTGTGTGTGTGTAGGTGTGTTTGGGTGTGTGTGTGTGTGTAGGTGTGTTTGGGTGTGTGTGTGTGTGTGTGTGTAGGTGTGTTTGGGTGTGTGTGTGTAGGTGTGTTTGGGTGTGTGTGTGTAGGTGTGTTTGGGTGTGTGTGTGTTTGGGTGTGTGTGTGTAGGTGTGTTTGCGTGTGTGTGTGTGTAGGTGTGTTTGCGTGTGTGTGTGTAGGTGTGTTTGGGTGTAGGTGTGTGTGTGTGTGTAGGTGTGTTTGTGTGTGTGTAGGTGTGTTTGGGTGTGTGTGTGTGTGTGTAGGTGTGTTTGGGTGTGTCTGTGTGTGTGTGTGTGTTTAGGTGTGTTTGGGTGTGTGTGTGTGTGTGTAGGTGTGTTTGGGTGTGTGTGTGTGTGTGTGTGTGTGTGGGGGTGTGTAGGTGTGTGTGTGTAGGTGTGTGTAGGTGTGTTTGGGTGTGTGTGTGTAGGTGTGTTTGGGTGTGTGTGTGTAGGTGTGTTTGGGTGTGTGTGTGTAGGTGTGTTTGTGTGTGTGTGTGTGTAGGTGTGTTTGAGTGTGTGTGTGTGTGTAGGTGTGTTTGCGTGTGTGTAGGTGTGTAGGTGTGTTTGGGTGTGTGTGTGTAGGTGTGTGTGTGTGTGTGTGTGTGTAGGTGTGTGTGTGTGTGTGTGTGTGTAGGTGTGTTTGTGTGTGTTTGGGTGTGTAGGTGTGTTTGGGTGTGTGTGTGTGTGTGTAGGTGTGTTTGGGTGTGTCTGTGTGTGTGTGTGTGTTTAGGTGTGTTTGGGTGTGTTTGTGTGTGTGTAGGTGTGTTTGGGTGTGTGTGTGTGTGTGTAGGTGTGTTTGGGTGTGTCTGTGTGTGTGTGTGTGTTTAGGTGTGTTTGGGTGTGTGTGTAGGTGTGTTTGGGTGTGTGTGTGTGTGTGTGTGTGTGTGGGGGTGTGTAGGTGTGTGTGTGTAGGTGTGTGTAGGTGTGTTTGGGTGTGTGTGTGTAGGTGTGTTTGGGTGTGTGTGTGTAGGTGTGTTTGGGTGTGTGTGTGTAGGTGTGTTTGGGTGTGTGTGTGTGTAGGTGTGTTTGAGTGTGTGTGTGTGTGTAGGTGTGTTTGCGTGTGTGTAGGTGTGTAGGTGTGTTTGGGTGTGTGTGTGTAGGTGTGTGTGTGTGTGTGTGTGTGTAGGTGTGTGTGTGTGTGTGTGTGTGTAGGTGTGTTTGTGTGTGTTTGGGTGTGTAGGTGTGTTTGGGTGTGTGTGTGTGTGTGTAGGTGTGTTTGGGTGTGTGTGTGTGTGTGTGTGTTTAGGTGTGTTTGGGGGTGTGTGTGTGTGTGTGTAGGTGTGTTTGTGTGTGTGTGTGTGTGTGTGTGTGTGTGTGTATGTGTGTGTGTGTGTGTGTAGGTGTGTGTGTGTGTGTGTAGGTGTGTTTGGGTGTGTGTGTGTGTGTGTGTGTGTGTGTGTGTAGGTGTGTTTGGGTGTGTGTGTATAGGTGTGTTTGGGTGTGTGTGTGTGTGTGTGTGTAGGTGTGTGTATAGGTGTGTTTGGGTGCGTGTGTGTAAAGCTTTAAAGTTAGTGCTATGAAAGATGTTTATATGGTTATACAGCATGCAGAGGAGTTCAAGCAGAAGAGTTCAAGCTATTACAGGTCATCTGCAGAGGAGAATAAATGGAGAAATAATATGAGAATGAAACAGAGGGGGAGAGATAGAGGAGAAAACGAGAGAGCGAGAGAGAGAGAGGAGAGAACGAGAGAGAGATAGAGAAGAGAACGAGAGAGAGATGGAGAACAAGCGTGTGCAAGAGAGATGGAGGATGAATACCAATGGCTCAGTTAACAGGTAGAAGGATGCTTAATGAAGGTAATTTGACAGTTGCCTCCATACTGATGTATAATAATGTATGTAAACATGGAACCACTCACTGACATAGCCCACTCCTCACATTACACTTGCATAAAACAATCCTCCCATGATTATCATTCACAATCATCTGTTGTTCTGTTGAAAACCAGAGGAGGGGTGGGGCGGGGGGAGAAACACTGAGCCCATTGTAAAATAATGCAGCTTCGAAACGGAAACAGCAGTTGGGGAGCGGTGGCCATACTTAATGTGGGTTTAATGTTAAGTATGGACATCATTATCATCACTCCACATGTCAACACAGCCCAGCAGCCAATGCGTTTATTGCTGACCACATTTCACTGCTCTTTACTGGGGTGTGAGAGAGTGTGTGTGTGAGAGAGAGTGTTATGGGCTGTCTGATTAAGTCATGTCCATTAGAATCATCACCATTAGACTCCTGATGCTGCACAAACACATTTATGTTGTGTGTGTGTGTGTGTGTAGCAGCACTGGATACAAGCCTCTCCAGTCAATCATGTCTCCATGAGTAATGGCCGGTGACAAGGTGACCGTCTCCAGGGATTGCAGGACAGATCAGATGGCCAATTGGCCATGTATAAAATACAGCTGTGACAATGTGTTGTTGGGTGGTACACATATCTAACCCATAAATCACCTGATATTGCCGATACTAAACCAACTATTTATCAAAAAAATAGGACAGGCTGAAAGGATATGTAGAGCTTTAAGTATAACTGAATGGTGCTAAAAACTTTCATCTTTTAACCAAAGGTGTGTTTTCAACTTACACAATATGTGTGTTGTGTGTGTGTGTGTCTATGTATGTACAGTTGAAGTCAGAAGTTTACATACACCTTAGCCAAATACATTTAAACTCAGTTTCACAATTCCTGACATTTAGCCCTAGTAAAAATTGCCTGTCTTAGGTCAGTTGGGATAGCCACTTTATTTTAAGAATGTGAAATGTCAGAATATTATTAGAGAGAAATATTTATTTCAGCTTTTACTTCTTTCATCACATTCCCAGTGGGTCAGAAGTTTACATGCACTCAATAAGTATTTGGTAGCATTGCCTTTAAATTGTTTAACTTGAGTCAAACGTTTCAGGTAGCCTTCCCCAAGCTTCCCACAATAAGTTGGGTGAATTTTGACCCATTCCTCCTGACAGAGCTGGTGTAACCGAGTCAGGTTTGTAGGCCTCCTTGCTCACCAACACTTTTTCAGTTCTGCCCACACATTTTCTATAGGATTGAGGTTAGGACTTTGTGATGGCCACTCCAATACCTTGACTTTGTTGTGCTTAAGACATTTTGCCACAACTTTGAAAGTATGCTTGGGGTCATTGTCCATTTGGAAGACCCATTTGCGACCAAGCTTTAACTTCCTGACTCATGTCTTGAGATGTTGCTTCAATATATCCACATCATTTTTCTTCCTCATGATGCCATCTATTTTGTGAAGTGCACCAGTCCCTCCTGCAGCAAAGGACCTACAACATGATGCTGCCAACCATGCTTCATGGTTGGGATGGTGTTCTTCGGCTTGCAAGCCTCCCCTTTTCCCTACAAACATAACGATGGTCATTATGGCCAAACAGTTCTATTTTTGTTTCATCAGACCAGAGGACATTTCTCCAAAAAGTATGATCTTTGTCCCCATGTGCAGTTGCAAACCGTAGTCGTCCTTTTTTATGGCGGTTTTGGAGCAGTGGCTTCTTCCTTGCTGAGCCGCCTTTCAGGTTATGTCGATATAGGACTCGTTTTACTGTGGATATAGATACTTTTGTACCCGTTTCCTCCAGCATCTTCACAAGGTCCTTTGCTGTTGTTCTGGGATGATTTACACTTTTCGCAAGTACTTTCATCTCTAGGAGACAGAACGCATCTCCTTCCTGAGCGGTATGATGGCTGCGTGGTCCCATTGTGTTTATACCTGCATACTATTGTTTTTACAGATGAACGTGGTACCTTCAGGCGTTTAGACATTGCTCCCAAGGATGAACCAGACTTGCGGAGGTCTACAATTTTTTTTCTGTCGTCTTGGCTGATTTCTTTTGATTTTCCCATGATGTCAAGCAAAGAGGCACTGAGTTTGAAGGTAGGCCTTGAAATACATCCAAAAGGTACACGTCCTATTGACTCAAATTATGTCAATTAGCCTTTCAGAAGCTTCTAAAGCCATGACATATTTTTCTGGAATTTTCCAAGCTGTTTAAAGGCACAGTCAACTTAGTGTATGCAAACTTCTGACCCACTGGAATTGTGATACAGTGAATTATAAGTGAAATAATCTGTCTGTAAACAATTGGGAAAATTACTTGTGTCATTCACAAAGTAGATGTCCTAACCGACTTGACAAAACTAGAGTTTGTTAACAAGAAAGTTGTGGTGTGTTTGAAAAACGAGTTTTAATGACTCCAACCTAAGTGTATGTAAACTTCCGACTTCAACTGTATGTATGTATGGTCTGGGAGGCATGGGTCAGGACTTAGCGGTAAATGTGGGCTGACAGCCGTGTCAATGCCAACAGTCTGGAATGTTCTGGAATCCTCGTCCTCAACGCATAGCAGATGTCTCTGGAGTACAGTGCTTCCTTCTATCCAGCCATCCATTAGAGGAGGATCAGTGTTTGTGTGTGTGAGAGAGTGTGTATGTATGTATTGTATATGTATGTGTGTGTGCGTTCCTGCATGTGTGTACATGTGTTGTTGCAGGGAGACAGAGTGCTGTTGTGGCTGTAAATCATCTGTGTAATCACTAACTAAGGTTTGGTGGCTTTTAAGCTCTTAGTTATTCAGATAGACCAGAAACACCCTGTATAGAATATCAACTATATTTAGCATCTTAGTGAACTGATAATTGGTATACTTAAAAGATCCCTCCAGATTAAGTTTGCGTCACTATTACGACTTAATTCCTGTCCTAGTTCCACCCTCAACACCGACATATGGCTCCTAATAAATATTGATTAATCAGGTGTGCATATCTCCACCTTCCTCCGTGTGCACAGCACATACGGTCTCTGGCACTCATACGGTCTCTGGCAAATTGTAAACACACCAAAAAGCCAGGGTCAGGGTAGCTTTGCTAATCGCTAACTTATGGAGCACAGCACAGCTAGGTCGGTAGGACAAGGCGGAGGACCATCCACACTCCCCCCACATCTTCTGCAATGGAATTGAATGATCAAAGATGAATAGAGAGATCAGTGGTAATATTGGAGTTTTACCGTTGAAGCTAGAGGCTAGCTAACCTACTCCCTGGACCAATAAAGCTAGCTAGCTAGGTAGCTACCGGTAACTATTAGCAACTGTAGATAATTGTTTCCAATGTTGTTTCAAAGATAAGAGTATCTGTAACTATGCTAGCTACCTTTCATCAGTTTTTTGTTAACCTCATTATCTGAAGTGAAAATGTTGGGTAGTTCGCTAGCTACTGTACACAAAATCTGGCTAGCTAACTAAACAACAGTTGGAACGACCAAGCTGTCATGTTTACAAGTATGCACACTAGCTGGCTACTAGATGACCAATATAACAGCTGGCCACAAAGCTTTTTGTTGGGAGCCAATATTGCTTTTATCAGTGATGGAGACTAGCTAGAATGTAGACCAATACTTTTATAGCAATATAGCTAGCTACTAATACAATAGCCCAACTTATTGCACACTGTTTTGATGAGCCGGTTAGAACAAGGCCATCACTAGGTCAAATTATAAACCATACACTGTACCAAATTGGAGTCCACTTGTGGTAAATTCAATTAATTGGACATGATTTGGAAAGGCACACACCTGTCTATATAAGGTCCCACAGTTGACAGTGCATGTCAGATCAAAAACCAAGCCACGAGGTTGAAGGAATTGTCTGGAGAGCTCCGAGACAGGATTGTGTCAAGGCACAGATCTGAAGATGTCTGCAGCATTGAAGGTCCTCAAGAACACTGTGGCCTCCATCATTCTTAAATGGAAGAAGCTTGGAATCACCAAGACTCTTCCTAGAGCTGGCCTCCTGGCCAAACTAAGCAACCGGGGGAGAAGGGCCTAGGTCAGAGAGGTGACCAAGAACCCGATGGTCACTCTGACAGTGCTCCAGAGGTTCACTGTGGAAATGCAAGAACCTTTCAGAAGGACAACCATCTCTGCTGCACTCCACCAATTAGGCCTTTATGGTAGAGTGGTCAGATGGAAGCCACTCCTCAGTAAAAGGCACATGACAGCCCGCTTGGAGTTTGGCAAAAGGCACCTAAAGACTCTCAGACCATGACAAACAAGATTCTCTGGTCTGATGAAACCAAGATTTAACTCTTTGGCCTGAATGTTAAACGTCACATCTGGAGGAAACCTGGCATCATCCCTATGGTGAAGCATGGTGGTGGCAGCATTATGCTGTGGGGATGTTTTTCAGCGGCAGGGACTGGGAGACTAGTCAGGATCCTTGATGAAAACCTGCTCCAGAGCGCTCAGGACCTCAGACTGGGGTGAAGGTTCACCTTACAACGGGACAATGACCCTAAGCAGGAGTGGCTTCGGGACAATTCTCTGAATGTCCTTGAGTGGCCAAACATCTCTGGAGAGAGCTGAAAATAGCAGCGATGCTCCCCATCCAACCGGACAGAGCATGAAAGGATCTGCAGAGAAGAATTGGAGAAACTCACCAAACACAGGTGTGCCAAGCTTGTAGCATCATACCCAAGAAGACTCGAGGCTGTAATCGCTGCCAAAGGTGCCTCAACAAAGTACTGAGGAAAGGGTCTGAATACTAATGTAAATGTTGTTTTTTTTATACATTTGAAAAAACCCAATTGAATACATTTTAGAATAAGTCTGTAACGTAACAAAATGTGGAAAAAGTGAAAGGGTCTGAATACTTTCCGAATGCACTCTATATACATTTTAAATACATTCCGTACTATACAGTTGAAGTCGGAAGTTTACATACACCTTAGCCAAATACATTTAAACTCAGTTTTCACAATTCCTGACATTTAATCGTAGTAAAAATTCCGGCAAACATTTGTTACATTTAGCCCTGGTCTCCCCTAATTTAGGGAATTCTTGCAGATAAATGTGGCGCCGGAGAGCCATTATCTTTACGCTGTACCACTCAGAAGGGGGTATGTGGTGTAGATGTGTCCCACACTATCTACGGAGGTGGTTTGGGAGAGAGAGATTGAATCTATATCAGTCTCTTTACACTACTAAAATGTGTTTCCTGGAACTTGTATGATGTCAAACTAGTGGAGTGTAAAAAGGCCCTTGAGATTAGTTTACTGATTTCTTTGGTAAGGGAGTGAGTGGCAAGTTTTTCTCTCTCTCTCTTTCAGAGCTGGGGGCTGTGTTACTGGGTTCAAACCGATTTGGTAAGAAATTTTTGGGGAACACCATTCTGGGAAAAGTGTGTTATTTCATAGTTTTGATGCCTTCACTATTATTCTACAATGTCCAAACTTTTGACTGGTACTGCATATTTTAGCTATATTGAAGCGTTAGGTTCTAGGTCGAGGAAATAGCTGCTTGGTGTTACGCTTTCCTGAATAACTGGGCCTGCTGGGAGCATAGACCTATGTAGTCACACTATATAGGACGACTAAGGAGAATGATGATCGGCAACAGACAGCGCATCAGTATCAGAAATAGACTACAGCCAGACTGGCCTACTACTGTGCATTTCTAACTACTGTGCATTTCTAGAATATCGAGAGTAGACCCACAACTGATCCAAATGGAATGAAACATTCAAATAACAGGGCTTTCATTATTTAAATGACATTTTCAGCTGCGTGTCCTCACACTATTATTTTAAGCACATTGATTTTTCACTGCTACGCAGACGATACACAACTTTGCATTTCTCTCACCAGGGGATTTTATCTCCACGGATAAATTATTAGACTGTATTAGTGACTTAAATACTTGGATGGCTCACAACTCTCTCCAGCTAAATCAAGACAAGACTGAGGTACCTATTGTTGGAGACAAAGCACAGAGAGAGAATCTAGTTGCACATTTTAATTTACGGGCAACACAGATAAAACACAAGGTAAAAAACCTAGGTGTTATTTTAGATTCTTAACTAAATTTCAAATCACACATTAGGAATGTGAACAAAAGTTTTTATTATATTTAATTTTTTTAAGTGTGGCAGTTTCTCTCTCAGGCTGATACAGAGAGACTCATCCATGCTTTTATTACAAGCAGACTTGACTATTGTAATGCTCTCCTGTCTGGTCTACCCAAGAAAGCCATTGGTCAACTGCAAAACATACAGAATGCTGCAGCACGGGTACTGACCAAGACCAGATGGAGAGCACACATTAGACCGGTTTTAAGGTCTCTGCACTGACTGCCTGTGAGTTAAAAAATACATGTTAAGATTATACCATTGGTTTTTAAATAAATCCAAGATCGTGCACCCCATACATGTCAGACATGCTTTTAAGTTATGTACCCTGTAGGTTCCTCAGGTCTTCTGGCACTGGCCTTTTAACTATACTAGGACCAAGCCTATGACAAAGAGGCATGGACAGGCAGCCTTTAGTTATGTCCTCAGCCTCTGGAATAGCCTGCCAGAGAACGTGACGGGGTTTGAAACTGTGGAAAACCAGTATGAGGGTTTGTGCACAGGCTAGAATGGAAGGCAGCCAGTGCGTGGGAGAGAAAATATCTGTAGAGTTCAAAAGGTACCACGAAAAGCCCTCAAAACCATGAAAAGGAATAACCCAAGGAGGCCGAGATGCAAACATAGTATAATTAATTTAATCAATCCTCAAAAATATATAAAAAGTGAAAGTGCTAATGAAAAAAAAAAAGGAACAGAGCATATGTGTCGGCCTCATGCCTTCATCAGTGCCGTGCAAACAAATTAAGAAGACGAGTACTTCAGGCACCTGCTGTGCGTAACAGGCTTAACAGGTGCAAGCAGATCGTTAGAGACTGGCGAATAGGGAGTCAATTAATATTAACAAGGAATATATAGAAGAATATAAAAAATAGACAATTCATGTGTCACATATGATTGGAAAGAGAACAGTTTGGCCTACATACCAATATCTGAAGCAATATAAATGAAATACTTGAGTAGGGCCGAAACGGTGGACATATTTAAAATAGATCTTAAAACATCTTTTGCTTTTCCTCAGGCGTTTTTCCCTGTAAAGCACATTGCATTGCATTCCATGTCTGAAATGTGCTGTATAAATAAAGCTTGATTTGTTTTTTGATTTGATGCACCTGGCCTCAGGCTATCAGTAGGTTTCCCTGCTAGAGAGGTTATCAGGACTGAATCCTAATGAGTGCTCTGGGTATAAGTGATACTCTGGTACTGCTTGCGTGCGTGCGTGCGTAGCCCTGGTGTGTGATGTCACATAGTGAGAGTTCAAAAGATGACCCTGTTTCCTAAAGATGACCCTGTGGTTTCCATGGTGCTGCCATGAACACCAGCTATTGTTTGTCTCCCAAGCATTCACCGGTAACTACTCAGCTGAATTAATTAATAGTTATAATGTACTCACACTGACAAAAAAAAAGCTTGACATTTCTTGGAAAGACATGTAGCCTTTGCCTGCTTCTACCATTAGAGGAAAAAATAAATATTAATTTCTTATTCCGAGGTTCTTCAGAGAGAACTGGTCATTAGTCGCCATATCAGAATGTTGTAGCCAGTCAATTATCTTCCAAAATTACTGAAACTTCACAACCAGAATTTCTGAAAAACCTGGGAACAGGAACCTACTTGGGGTTAATTGTTTCGTGATGAATTGTTATAAAAAGTTAAAAACAAATCAAAACCTACCTGGGGTTCATGACCAGCCTGCGGAAGAAGTACGTCCAGGTGATATAGTCCATAGCATCCTGTTTAGAGGTGATGGTCCCTGCAGCGATCTCAGCATTCAGATGGTCTGACAGCACACCCAGGAGACTGAGGAAGAGGTGGAAGTGAAGGAGAGATGACTTTCTCCCCTTACAATGTTAAATGCACAGAGACCAAGTGAAAAGCTGTAGCAATGGCCTTCACTATGTAGGGTCACCACAAAGCCAGGGGATAGCCTCTCACCTGGACTCAACAGGGAAGGGTTCGTAGAGGAACTTCTTGTAGAAGTCTTTCTTGATGTCGTGAACCAGGATCACAGCTTTGCCCTGGTCGTCATACTGAGGGCGGCCTGCACGGCCCATCATCTGCAGCACGTCTGGAGAGACCACAACACAACTACAGTAACCACAGTCCAAATGGAACAACTACAGGCCTAGGAGAGCTGAACCACTTTCTACAGAACAACTACAACCTACTGTAACTACAGGAGATAAAGCACACCTACAGAACAACTACAACCTACTGTAACTACAGGAGAGATAAACCACACCTACAGAACAACTACAACCTACTGTAACTACAGGAGAGATAAACCACACCTACAGAACAACTACAACCTACTGTAACTACAGGAGAGATAAACCACACCTACAGAACAACTACAGCCTACTGTAACTACAGGAGAGATAAACCACACCTACAGAACAACTACAACCTACTGTAACTACAGGAGAGATAAACCACACCTACAGAACAACTACAAACTACTGTAACTACAGGAGAGATAAACCACACCTACAGAACAACTACAACCTACTGTAACTACAGGAGAGATAAACCACACCTACAGAACAACTACAACCTACTGTAACTACAGGAGAGATAAACCACACCTACAGAACAACTACAACCTACTGTAACTACAGGAGAGATAAACCACACCTACAGAACAACTACAACCTACTGTAACTACAGGAGAGATAAACCACACCTACAGAACAACTACAACCTACTGTAACTACAGGAGAGATAAACCACACCTACAGAACAACTACAACCTACTGTAACTACAGGAGAGATAAACCACACCTACAGAACAACTACAACCTACTGTAACTACAGGAGAGATAAACCACACCTACAGAACAACTGCAATCTACTGTAACTACAGGAGAGATAAACCACACCTACAGAACAACTACAACCTACTGTAACTACAGGAGAGATAAACCACACCTACAGAACAACTGCAATCTACTGTAACTACAGGAGAGATAAACCACACCTACAGAACAACTACAACCTACTGTAACTACAGGAGAGATAAACCACAGCTACAGAACAACTACAACCTACTGTAACTACAGGAGAGATAAACCACACCTACAGAACTACAACCTACTGTAACTACAGGAGAGATAAACCACAGCTACAGAACAACTACAACCTACTGTAACTACAGGAGAGATAAACCACACCTACAGAACTACAACCTACTGTAAATACAGGAGAGATAAACCACACCTACAGAACAACTACAACCTACTGTAACTACAGGAGAGATAAACCACACCTACAACCTACTGTAACTACAGGAGAGATAAACCACACCTACAACCTAATGTAACTACAGGAGAGATAAACCACACCTACAACCTACTGTAACTACAGGAGAGATAAACCACACCTACAACCTACTGTAACTACAGGAGAGATAAACCACACCTACAACCTACTGTAACTACAGGAGCGATAAACCACACCTACAGAACAACTACAACCTACTGTAACTACAGGAGAGATAAACCACACCTACAGAAACACTACAACATACTGTAACTACAGGAGAGATAAACCACAGCTACAGAACAACTACAACCTACTGAAACCACAGGAGAGATAAACCACACCTACAGAACAACTACAGCCTACTGTAACTACAGGAGAGATAAACCACACCTACAGAACAACTACAATCTACTGTAACTACAGGAGAGATAAACCACACCTACAGAACAACTACAATCTACTGTAACTACAGGAGAGATAAACCACACCTACAGAACAACTACAACCTACTGTAACTCCAGGAGAGATAAACCACACCTACAGAACTACAACCTACTGTAACTACAGGAGAGATAAACCACACCTACAGAACAACTACAACCTACTGTAACTACAGGAGAGATAAACCACACCTACAGAACAACTACAACCTACTGTAACTCCAGGAGAGATAAACCACACCTACAGAACTACAACCTACTGTAACTCCAGGAGAGATAAACCACACCTACAGAACTACAACCTACTGTAACTACAGGAGAGATAAACCACACCTATAGAACTACAACTACCTACTGTAACTACAGGAGAGATAAACCACAGCTACAGAACTACAACCTACTGTAACTACAGGAGAGATAAACCACACCTATAGAACTACAACTACCTACTGTAACTACAGGAGAGATAAACCACAGCTACAGAACAACAACCTACTGTAACTACAGGAGAGATAAACCACAGCTACAGAACAACAACCTACTGTCACTACAGGAGAGATAAACCACACCTACAGAACAACTACAACCTACTGTAACTACAGGAGAGATAAACCACACCTACAGAACAACTACAACCTACTGTAACTACCGGAGAGATAAACCACACCTACAGAACTACAACCTACTGTAACTACAGGAGAGATAAACCACACCTACAGAACAACTACAACCTACTGTAACTACAGGAGAGATAAACCACACCTATAGAACTACAACTACCTACTGTAACTACAGGAGAGATAAACCACAGCTACAGAACTACAACCTACTGTAACTACAGGAGAGATAAACCACACCTACAGAACAACTACAACCTACTGTAACTACAGGAGAGATAAACCACAGCTACAGAACTACAACCTACTGTAACTACAGGAAAGATAAACCACACCTACATAACTACAACCTACTGTAACTACAGGAGAGATAAACCACACCTACATAACTACAACCTACTGTAACTACAGGAGAGATAAACCACACCTACAGAACAACTACAACCTACTGTAACTACCGGAGAGATAAACCACACCTACAGAACAACTACAAAATACTTTAACTACAGGAGAGATAAAGCACAGCTACAGAACTACAACCTACTGTAACTACAGGAGAGATAAACCACACCTACAGAACTACAACCTACTGTAACTACAGGAGAGATAAACCACACCTACAGAACAACTACAACCTACTGTAACTACAGGAGAGATAAACCACAGCTACAGAACAACTACAACCTACTGTAACTACAGGAGAGATAAACCACAGCTACATAACTACAACCTACTGTAACTACAGGAGAGAAACCACAGCTACAGAACAACTACAACCTACTGTAACTACAGGAGAGATAAACCACAGCTACAGAACTACAAACTACTGTAACTACAGGAGATATAAACCACAGCTACAGAACTACAACCTACTGTAACTACAGGAGAGATAAACCACAGCTACAGAACAACTACAACCTACTGTAACTACAGGAGAGATAAACCACAGCTACAGAACAACTACAACCTACTGTAACTACAGGAGAGATAAACCACAGCTACAGAACAACTACAACCTACTGTAACTACAGGAGAGATAAACCACAGCTACAGAACTACAACCTACTGTAACTACAGGAAAGATAAACCACACCTACATAACTACAACCTACTGTAACTACAGGAGAGATAAACCACACCTACATAACTACAACCTACTGTAACTACAGGAGAGATAAACCACAGCTACAGAACAACTACAACCTACTGTAACTACAGGAGAGATAAACCACAGCTACAGAACAACTACAACCTACTGTAACTACAGGAGAGATAAACCACAGCTACAGAACAACTACAACCTACTGTAACTACAGGAGAGATAAACCACAGCTACAGAACAACTACAACCTACTGTAACTACAGGAGAGATAAACCACAGCTACAGAACAACTACAACCTACTGTAACTACAGGAGAGATAAACCACACCTACAGAACAACTACAACCTACTGTAGCTACAGGAGAGATAAACCACATCTCCAGAACTACAACCTACTGTAACTACAGGAGAGATAAACCACACCTACAGAACTACAACCTACTGTAACTACAGGAGAGATAAACCACACCTACAGAACAACTACAACCTACTGTAACTACAGGAGAGATAAACCACACTTACATAACTACAACCTACTGTAACTACAGGAGAGATAAACCACACCTACAGAACAACTACAACCTACTGTAGCTACAGAACTACAACCTACTGTAACTACAGGAGAGATAAACCACACCTACAGAACTACAACCTACTGTAACTACAGGAGAGATAAACCACACCTACAACCTACTGTAACTACAGGAGAGATAAACCACACCTACAACCTACTGTAACGACAGGAGCGATAAACCACACCTACAGAACAACTACAACCTAGTGTAACTACAGGAGAGATAAACCACAGCTACAGAACAACTACAACCTACTGTAACTACAGGAGAGATAAACCACACCTACAGAACAACTACAGCCTACTGTAACTACAGGAGAGATAAACCACACCTACAGAACAACTACAATCTACTGTAACTACAGGAGAGATAAACCACACCTACAGAACAACTACCATCTACTGTAACTACAGGAGAGATAAACCACACCTACAGAACAACTACAACCTACTGTAACTCCAGGAGAGATAAACCACACCTATAGAACTACAACTACCTACTGTAACTACAGGAGAGATAAACCACAGCTACAGAACTACAACCTACTGTAACTACAGGAGAGATAAACCACACCTACAGAACTACAACCTACTGTAGCTACAGGAGAGATAAACCACACCTACAGAACAACTACAACCTACTGTAACTACCGGAGAGATAAACCACACCTACAGAACAACTACAAAATACTTTAACTACAGGAGAGATAAAGCACAGCTACAGAACTACAACCTACTGTAACTACAGGAGAGATAAACCATAGCTACAGAACTACAACTTACTGTAACTACAGGAGAGATAAACCACAGCTACAGAACTACAACCTACTGTAACTACAGGAGAGATAAACCACAGCTACAGAACAACTACAACCTACTGTAACTACAGGAGAGATAAACCACAGCTACAGAATAACTACAACCTACTGTAACTACAGGAGAGATAAACCACAGCTACATAACTACAACCTACTGTAACTACAGGAGATAAACCACAGCTACAGAACTACAACCTACTGTAACTACAGGAAAGATAAACCACAGCTACAGAACAACTACAACCTACTGTAACTACAGGAGAGATAAACCACACCTACAGAACAACTACAACCTACTGTAACTACAGGAGAGATAAACCACACCTACAGAACTACAACCTACTGTAACTACAGGAGAAATAAACCACACCTACAGAACAACTACAACCTACTGTAACTACAGGAGAGATAAACCACAGCTACAGAACAACAACCTACTGTAACTACAGGAGAGATAAACCACACCTACAGAACAACTACAACCTACTGTAACTACAGGAGAGATAAACCACACCTACAGAACAACTACAACCTACTGTAACTACAGGAGAGATAAACCACAGCTACAGAACAACTACAACCTACTGTAACTACAGGAGAGATAAACCACACCTACAGAACAACTACAACCTACTGTAACTACAGGAGAGATAAACCACACCTACAGAACAACTACAACCTACTGTAACTACAGGAGAGATAAACCACAGCTACAGAACTACAACCTACTGTAACTACAGGAGAGATAAACCACACCTATAGAACTACAACCTACTGTAACTACAGGAGAGATAAACCACAGCTACAGAACAACTACAGCCTACTGTAACTACAGGAGAGATAAACCACACCTACAGAACTACAACCTACTGTAACTACAGGAGAGATAAACCACAGCTACAGAACAACAACCTACTGTAACTACAGGAGAGATAAACCACAGCTACAGAACAACTACAACCTACTGTAACTACAGGAGAGATAAACCACACCTATAGAACAACTGCAATCTACTGTAACTACAGGAGAGATAAACCACACCTACAGAACAACTACAACCTACTGTAACTACAGGAGAGATAAACCACACCTACAGAACAACTACAACCTACTGTAACTACAGGAGAGATAAACCACACCTACAGAACAACTACAACCTACTGTAACTACAGGAGAGATAAACCACAGCTACAGAACAACTACAACCTACTGTAACTACAGGAGAGATAAACCACAGCTACAGAACAACAACCTACTGTAACTACAGGAGAGATAAACCACAGCTACAGAACAACTACAACCTACTGTAACTACAGGAGAGATAAACCACACCTACAGAACAACTACAACCTACTGTAACTACAGGAGAGATAAACCACACCTACAGAACTACAACCTACTGTAACTACAGGAGAGATAAACCACAGCTACAGAACTACAACCTACTGTAACTACAGGAGATAAACCACACCTATAGAACTACAACCTACTGTAACTACAGGAGAGATAAACCACAGCTACACATTCAGATGAAAACACATGGATGTATTGGACTTTTTAACTCACTACCAAACAGGGAGTATTTGACATGACAGGAAAATAGAAGTAGACTTAATTCAATACAGAAACAGTGATGGAAACTGGAATGAGCCTGTACCTGTGATGGGGTAGTCC
Source organism: Salvelinus fontinalis (assembly GCF_029448725.1). NCBI lineage: Eukaryota > Metazoa > Chordata > Actinopteri > Salmoniformes > Salmonidae > Salvelinus > Salvelinus fontinalis. The sequence goes on along the minus strand of NC_074670.1, from coordinate 21,254,133 downwards.
ACGTAGCGTCTGGTCTTCCCATCATAGTACTCAGTACCTTTGACAATGACCAGATGGGCAGGAAAGTTGACTCCCCAGGCCAGAGTACTGGTGGCTATCAGTATCTGGAGACAGAGAGAGATTTGAGTGTCATACCTGTCATGGATTTAACAAAGTAAAGCAGAAACACCTTCAGTGTTATATCTGCAACATTGTTGTATATACCTGCACCTATTCAATAGGTATATACCTGCACCTATTCAATAGGTATATACCTGCACCTATTCAATAGGTATATACCTGCAACTACTCGATACGTATATACCTGCACCTATTCAATAGGTATATACCTGCACCTATTCAATAGGTATATACCTGCACCTATTCAATAGGTATATACCTGCAACTACTCGATACGTATATACCTGCACCTATTCAATAGGTATATACCTGCACCTATTCGATACGTATATACCTGCACCTATTCAATACGTATATACCTGCAACTACTCGATACGTATATACCTGCACCTATTCAATAGGTATATACCTGCACCTATTCGATACGTATATACCTGCACCTATTCAATAGGTATATACCTGCACCTATTCAATAGGTATATACCTGCAACTACTCGATACGTATATTCCTGCACCTATTCAATAGGTATATACCTGCACCTATTCAATAGGTATATACCTGCAACTACTCGATACGTATATACCTGCACCTATTCAATAGGTATATACCTGCACCTATTCGATACGTATATACCTGCACCTATTCAATACGTATATACCTGCAACTACTCGATACGTATATACCTGCACCTATTCAATAGGTATATACCTGCACCTATTCGATACGTATATACCCGCAACTATTCGATACGTATATACCCGCAACTATTCAATACGTATATACCCGCAACTATTCAATACGTATATACCTGGACCTATCAGGATCCCACCTGGACCTATCAGGGTCCCACCTGGACCTATCAGGGTCCCACCTGGACCTATCAGGATCCCACCTGGACCTATCAGGGTCCCACCTGGACCTATCAGGGTCCCACCTGGACCTATCAGGGTCCCACCTGGACCTATCAGGGTCCCACCTGGATCTTGCAGTTGACAAACAGTTCCTCCACAGTCTTCCTGTCTCTCTCGTGTAGTCCAGCGTGGTGCATGCCGATACCAAACGCCAACGTCAGCTTCAGGTTGGACTCCCTCACCGTGGCGATGATGTCTGTCATCTGGGTAACATTAACCAATCACAGCATGAGACCTCACCTCATTAATCTACGACAGTACAATACCATATCTCGTCCACCAATAGAGACACAGTAAACAGTGTAGGACTAGAAGGCACATCCATGACGAAGAAGACATTGTTGCACATGAGCAGGGAGGGGGGCTACGGAAGGAGTGGAGAAAAGGGAGGTGGAGAAAAAAATTCAAACAACATGTGGGACAGAGCAAGCAAAAAATTTGAGAGGGTTTTACAGGGGGAGTTACAGGACGAGAGGTACATGTTCACAGAGGAAGGAAGGAGGGAGAGGGGCTAACTGCAGCAGAGGAAGTAATCGAGAGAACGTAAGGCTAACTCAGGCAGAGGGCGGGACTCCCACTGAGACGGAGGCAGTTAGCGCCAGCCGCCTGTCACTCAAACCACAGGAGCTCCAGCAGCTACACAGCCAGTACAGAAACACAGCAGGGAGCAGCATATATCACTGGAACAAACACACTGCAGGGGCAGTTCAACACACCCAGGGCTAAAAATACACATACAGTAAATGTCAGGTTCTCTCTCACACACACAACACACAACACAACACAACACACAACACACACACACAGAGCTAGGAAATGCGGAGCAGAAGAGAGGATGAAATGTATCCTATGAATTAGATTTTTCTGCTGAGTATACAGTATTAAGGACTAGTTTGTGTGTGTGTATATATATTTTACAAGTTGGGGTTTGAAGTCAGTCAGAGCTCTCTATTTCGCCCAGACCACAGGCTTGGTGTGAAAAGCGAACAGCCCCATAAAACATGTTAATATCCATCTTTTACAACACCAAGCCTACTGTGACTTCATAAGGCCCAATATGAGGGATTATACACCAGACACACATCCAACACAGCTCAGCTCTCTGTATCCACATCCAACATCGCTCAGCTCTCTGTATCCACATCCAACATCGCTCAGCTCTCTGTATCCACATCCAACACCGCTCTGCTCAGCTCTCTGTATCCACATCCAACACCGCTCTGCTCAGCTCTCTGTATCCACATCCAACACCGCTCTGCTCAGCTCTCTGTATCCACATCCAACACCGCTCTGCTCAGCTCTCTGTATCCACATCCAACACCACTCTGCTCAGCTCTCTGTATCCACATCCAACACCGCTCTGCTCAGCTCTCTGTATCCACATCCAACACAGCTCAGCTCTCTGTATCCACATCCAACACAGCTCAGCTCTCTGTATCCACATCCAACACCGCTCCGCTCAGCTCTCTGTATCCACATCCAACACCGCTCTGCTCAGCTCTCTGTATCCACATCCAACACAGCTCAGCTCTCTGTATCCACATCCAACACAGCTCAGCTCTCTGTATCCACATCCAACACCGCTCTTCTCAGCTCTCTGTATCCACATCCAACACCGCTCTGCTCAGCTCTCTGTATCCACATCCAACACCGCTCTGCTCAGCTCTCTGTATCCACATCCAACACCACTCTGCTCAGCTCTCTGTATCCACATCCAACACCGCTCTGCTCAGCTCTCTGTATCCACATCCAACACAGCTCAGCTCTCTGTATCCACATCCAACACAGCTCAGCTCTCTGTATCCACATCCAACACCGCTCCGCTCAGCTCTCTGTATCCACATCCAACACCGCTCTGCTCAGCTCTCTGTATCCACATCCAACACAGCTCAGCTCTCTGTATCCACATCCAACACAGCTCAGCTCTCTGTATCCACATCCAACACCGCTCTTCTCAGCTCTCTGTATCCACATCCAACACCGCTCTGCTCAGCTCTCTGTATCCACATCCAACACCGCTCTGCTCAGCTCTCTGTATCCACATCCAACACCGCTCTGCTCTCTGTATCCACATCCAACACCGCTCTGCTCAGCTCTCTGTATCCACATCCAACACCGCTCTGCTCAGCTCTCTGTATCCACATCCAACATCGCTCAGCTCTCTGTATCCACATCCAACACCGCTCTGCTCAGCTCTCTGTATCCACATCCAACACAGCTCAGCTCTCTGTATCCACATCCAACACAGCTCAGCTCTCTGCATCCACATCCAACACCGCTCTGCTCAGCTCTCTGTATCCACATCCAACACAGCTCAGCTCTCTGTATCCACATCCAACACCGCTCTGCTCAGCTCTCTGTATCCACATCCAACACCGCTCTGCTCAGCTCTCTGTATCCACATCCAACACCGCTCTGCTCAGCTCTCTGTATCCACATCCAACACCGCTCTGCTCAGCTCTCTGTATCCACATCCAACACCGCTCTGCTCAGCTCTGTATCCACATCCAACACCGCTCTGCTCAGCTCTCTGTATCCACATCCAACACCGCTCTGCTCAGCTCTCTGTATCCACATTCAACACCGCTCTGCTCTCTGTATCCACATCCAACACAGCTCAGCTCTCTGTATCCACATCCAACACAGCTCAGCTCTCTGTATCCACATCCAACACAGCTCAGCTCTCTGTATCCACATCCAACAAAGCTCTGCTCAGCTCTCTGTATCCACATCCAACACCGCTCTGCTCAGCTCTCTGTATCCACATCCAACACCGCTCTGCTCAGCTCTCTGTATCCACATCCAACACAGCTCAGCTCTCTGTATCCACATCCAACACCGCTCCGCTCAGCGCTCTGTATCCACATCCAACACCGCTCTGCTCAGCTCTCTGTATCCACATCCAACACAGCTCAGCTCTCTGTATCCACATCCAACACAGCTCAGCTCTCTGTATCCACATCCAACACCGCTCTGCTCAGCTCTCTGTATCCACATCCAACACCGCTCTGCTCAGCTCTCTGTATCCACATCCAACACCGCTCTGCTCAGCTCTCTGTATCCACATCCAACACAGCTCAGCTCTCTGTACCCACATCCAACACCGCTCTGCTCAGCTCTCTGTATCCACATCCAACACCGCTCTGCTCAGCTCTCTGTATCCACATCCAACACCGCTCTGCTCAGCTCTCTGTATCCCGGGGTTCTGGCAGGCCAGAGCAAATACATTGTTTTGCTGTTTTTTAATGTGTGTGTGTGTGTGTGTGTGTGTGTGTGTGTGTGTGTGTGTGTGAGTGAGTGAGAGAGTGAGAGGAGTGAGAGAGAGATAGGAGTGAGAGCGTTCGCTGGTGTATTGTAAGAAATGATCCTTGTTTATGGGCCCCTATATATCAGACACACATGTTAAGGTAATTACTGCCCATCTTCTATCAGAGCACATTTTCTCATCTTGAAATAATCCTGAAGTATGCAGAGAAAATAATGGGATATGACACAGGCGTTTCCTGTAGAAGTTGATTTGAGTTCCCTCTGTAATTACACTAAAACCAGTGCTTAGAGAGAATATCAGGAGGAGGAAGGAGAGAGCAACAAGCAGCAGAGGACGAGGAATAGGAAGACTGGAGGAATAGAACAGAGTGAAAGAGGAGATAGAGAAAGAGAGACAGACTAAGAGAGAGAGAAAGAGAGAGCGAGTGAGAAAGAGAGAAATATTGTAGATGTACACACCTCTGACTACAGGGTTATTTCCACTAGGGGGTAACAAGTATAAGACTGGTCACCTGAGTCTCGTCCTGGTGCAGCCACTGTTTGGGGTCGTCCTCGGTGGCCAGGAAGGCTATCAGGTCGAGAGCTGTCAGACGAGTCTGTCGCCGCGACGACACAAAGATCAGAACAGGCTTGGCTGGAGAGTGACTGCGAATCGCTGGAGAGAGAGAGAGAGATAGAGAGGGGGGGATGCACAGTGTAGTTGCATACTTAGTGTGTGTTTCTGTGTGTGGTGTATTGTACCTTGGAACACAGGCTTGTTCATGCTGGCCATGCGGGGGCAGTAGTGCTGTCCTGGGAAGCCGTGGATGTGAACCTCCAATGGGACGGGACGCACAGAGGGCCGGAAGTTAAACAAACCCACCTGTAAGAGAGGGGTAGAGGCAAAGAGACAGAGAGAGTTAGACAGTGGATGAAAGAGAACCATATGGACATAGAACCATAGAAAGAGAATGAATGTCTTCTCTCAGTCAGTGAGAGAGAGAGAGAGAGAGAGAGTGTGGATGAAAGAGAACTAGATCGAAAGAGAGAGAGAGCGATAGATAGATAAAGTGAGTCCAGCTGGCTGCGAGGCCCATCTGGGTGTCTAAAGGTTTGTCATTGTCCCTGTCCAGGGGAGAGGGACAGGGAACGGAGCACTTTTTGTCTGTTGTGCTCAGAGGCTCGCTGGGTAGGGCAGCAGTGCATTGTAGCGTGTGGAGTGGCCAGGCAGGGCAGGCGCATGTGTACACATATCTAAAGGCCTGGATAATGGATTGGGCATCTAAACCCAGCCAACATCCCCAGTCCCTCCCGTCCCCAGTCTAAAGAGCCAGATTTATAACCAGACAATCTGTCTGCCAGGGACACTCTGCAACAGTAACACAATGTTTAGACAACCAATACCGTCACAGAGAAGACTGGAATGGTAGGATACAGTTGGAATTTGAGCGCAATGTTTTAAAAGCATTACACATGACGTTATGGTAAAACTTTATAACTGTCAGAAATAAGCAGTTGTAAATGCTATGAATGCTTTATAAATGTTATATAACATGTTTTTCAGCAGATATACAATTTATCTCAAAAAGAAAATACTAAGTGAATGTAAAGACTGTCTGTCTACATGTGGTTTTCATGTGTGACTGGGGTCATGCAGGCATACAGGAGTTCCCATGTCTCTCTGTGGTGGATAGGGAGGTTATTAAATACCCTTCTGATATGATTACTGCTATTATTATTAAAGGACTGGCAAGTCATCTGTCCGCATTGGTACCGTGATTTCTGTTGATTACCAAAGCAACTCCAGCTTGGCTCCAGAGAAACAGGACTCCAAACCATTACCGTACTGTGGTCAAAACTATTACACGGATTCCCTGCCAAAAACATTTATTATTCTACATTTATCAAATATGAAAAGGGGAGGCGGATACGTGAACACTAAAAAACACTGGCTAACACAAATGTGGTTACTGGTTGGCTTGACAACAGCAATGTCAATTACAAAACCTCCAACTGATGACAGAGACATGAACTCTATCTGAACACAGGACAGGAGGTGAAATGATGAGCAGGTTTACACTACAGGAGATGTCTTGTCTATGTGAAACTGAGACTAACGTGATGGTATGATCAGGGTAGAACACTGTTGTAATGCCTGATTCAGATAAGAAACTGATTCTAGATCTGAGCCTAAATGCAACTCTTACCAGGAGTGGCGTTTCACAATACTTGTAGTGTCTAGTATGTGGATGCTATGGAGAGCTCACCTGTCCAATCCCTAGCCAGTCGGCGAGGTCTCGTGCGTTGGCCAGGGCCGTGGACAGGCCCACCACGCGGACAGTCTTGTTGGTGTGGGAGGAGATGAAGTTGGTCCTGGACACTATGACCTCCAGCACAGGACCTCTGTCCTCCCCTGGGATACAGACACAGTGGTATGGTCCAGTGTGAGAAAGTTTGACAAAGCATTTCACTATGGAGAGTAGTATTATTAATAACTCTTTAGAATTCTATAAGAATTTTCTTTGTATGAGGGTAAAAGTTAAGGCTCTATAGAAGGCTCTGTTTGTATGAGGATTTATGAGGGTAAAAGTTAAGGCTCTATAGAAGGCTCTGTTTGTATGAGGATTTATGATGGTTAAAGTTAAGGCTCTATAGAAGGCTCTGTTTGTATGAGGATTTATGAGGGTAAAAGTTAAGGCTCTATAGAAGGTTCTGTTTGTATGAGGATTTATGATGGTTAAAGTTAAGGCTCTATAGAAGGCTCTGTTTGTATGAGGATTTATGAGTGTAAAAGTTAAGGCTCTATAGAAGGCTCTGTTTGTATGAGGGTTTATGAGGGTAAAAGTTAAGGCTCTATACAAAGTTTTGATTGTATTGGGGTTTGTGAGGCAATAACCAGACCCATAGATATTAAAGATCTCTCTATATGCTTCTGGGTAGAATTAGGCTGTGGTACCTAGCAGGTGGATCTCATCGATGATGAGGATGGCTACTTTCTGGACGTAGCTGCGGTTCTGCCAGGAGCGACTCACGCCGTCCCACTTCTCCGGCGTGGTCACGATCAGGTCGGCCGCAGCGATGGCCCGCATGTCTGGAGTCACATCACCTGTCAGCTCCACGACCCTAGGGACGAGGAGAGAGGGAAGGGAAGGAGGGAGAGGGAGGGGAGAGAGGGAAGGGAAGGAGGGAGAGGGAGAGAGGGAAAGGAAGGAGGGAGAGAGGGAGGGAGGGGAGAGAGGGAAGGAGGGAGAGGGAGGGGAGAGAGGGAAGGAGGGAGAGGGAGGGAAGGAGGGAGAGGCAGGGAAGGAGGGAGAGGGAGGGAAGGAGGGAGAGGGAGGGAGGGGAGAGAAGGAGGGAGAGGGAGAGAGGGAGGGAGGGGAGAGAGGGAAGGAGGGAGGGAGAGAGGGAAGGGAAGGAGGGGAGAGAGGGAAGGGAAGGAGGGAGAGGGAGGGAAGGAGGGGAGAGAGGGAAGGGAAGGAGGGGAGAGAGGGAAGGGAAGGAGGTAGAGAGGGAAGGGAAGGAGGTAGAGAGGGAAGGGAAGGAGGGAGAGGGAGGGAGGGGAGAGAGGGAAGGGAAGGAGGGGAGAGAGGGAAGGGAAGGAGGGAGAGAGGGAAAGGAAGGAGGGAGAGGGAGGGAGAGGTAGAGAGGGAAGGGAAGGAGGGGAGAGAGGGAAGGAGGGAGAGGGAGAGAGGGGAGAGAGGGAAGGAGGGAGAGGTAGAGAGGGAAGGGAAGGAGGGAGAGAGAGGTAGAGAGGGAAGGGAAGGAGGGAGAGGGAGGGGAGAGAGGGAAGGGAAGGAGGGAGGGAAGGGAAAGAGGGAGGGAGGGAGGGAGGGAGGGAGGGAAGGGAAGGAGGGAGAGGGAGGGGAGAGAGGGGAGAGAGGGAAGGGAAGGAGGGAGAGGGAGGGGAGAGAGGGGAGAGAGGGAAGGGAAGGAGGGAGAGGGAGGGGAGAGAGCGAGAAAGAGACAATATATGGATGGATAGATACCACAGCTGATGGTCATTGACAGATGTGAATGCAACTGAAATGCACATGGTTATAACCAAGTCTCACTCACTTCTTCCCCAGTTTTTCCTCTATCCGGATCCTCCAGTCCTCGATCCTCTCCCTGACCAGAGCTTTCAGAGGGGCAATGTACACCACCTGAGAACACACACAGAGCAAGGATAAACAGAGAGAAATGTATAGCGATATAGAAAGAGAAAAAGAGAGAGAGATAGAGTGAAGGGGCGGCAGACAGACCTTGGAGGTAGGGTACTGGTTGAAGATTCGGAACATGGCCAACTCGGCTGCGATGGTTTTACCGGAGCCCGTTGGCGCCCCCAGCAGGACGTTGGTGTCGGTGTGGTAGAGCGTGTGGAAGATCTGTGTCTGGATGGGATTGAAGTGGGTGAACTTGTACAGACTCTCGTACTCCGGGTTCCCCAGGGCGGTGATGGGCAACGGCTGCAGGTCCAGCAGCTCTGAGAATCCACAGGGCAACGTTGAGACAACGTATGGGTACATTTGTCAAGTAAAAAAGACAAAGAAAGGTGTGTGTGTGAAGTATGAAGAGTTGTTTCATCTGTACACCTCTGATGGTTGGTCTGTTTGTGTTTGTGAGTCTGTTGTACAGTACCAGTATGTGGGGGATGTCTCTCAGGCAGGATGAGGTGTTGGAAGTTGATGATGCAGACAGCCTCTGAGCCCAGCCAGCGGTCTGACACAGCTCTGATGTAGTACTGGGAGGGCATGGGCTCAAAGATAGGGATGGTGAACACCACCTGTTGGGGCTCCCCACTCACCACCTGGAAAACACACACACAAGGTAAGTATGACTTGGCTCAACCATATCCACTGATACAGGGTCAGATTTATTCCATAACCATAATGGTTAAGGTTAGGATTATGGGTCAGGTAATCTGATCCTAGACCTGTAGTTATGGGCAACTTCTGCCTCAACACAGGATAACAAGTGGCTCTCAGACACATTCTAGAAGCTAATGGTACCCAGAAACCCACCTGTTTCTTCTGTAGGAGCAGGTACTCTGAATGGTAGATGTGATCGTTGATGGGGTCCTCCACCCACAGCCACCAGGGCTCACCCACTGAACCATGACACTAAGAGAGGAGAGAGGAGAGGCAGAGGAGAGGCAGAGGAGAGGCAGAGGAGAGAGGCAGAGGAGAGAGGCAGAGGAGAGAGGCAGAGGAGAGGAGATAGAAGCATGAAGAATCGGTAGCATTAGAAGATCAGAGCACTCCCAGGTTTAACCAGATAGTAGCAATTCAAAACAAAGCAATGTAATTGTTAGTAGGTGGGTGCATAACCCTTCAGTCATGGGTGTTGGGGTGACTCCAAACAGAAACCTCAGCCCTCTTCTCTCCTCTCTCCCCAGTAGGAGAAGGAGGTGCACTGTACTGTGTATCTCTCTACATTTCTCTGCTCTGAGTTGACCCCCTGTAGAACACTGTACACCAATTCCTTTCCTCTGCTGTGGAAACTGCTGTCTGGCAAACAGACCACAGGTCCAGGAAACTGCTTTATGACACATGGAGAGAGGAGACAGTCCAGTTTCCACAGACAAACACACTAAAACAACAGCTATAATGTCATCTTCTGGCCTGGTCCCTAGCCCTCTTGTGTAAATGTCTAAAGATATCAGGGACACTACTCTTGATTAGGGATAGGAGTTATTCCCAACCATGTGACCTGAACCAGGAACAATTCTGCATCCTACTCATGATAAATGCACAACATTCGGATGAACCAAAAATAGGAAAATACTAAAGGGAGTGGGGAAACAGGCATTAATATTAGAAAACGACAACTTCTGTCTGTTTCCCTATTCGAATGAGTCATTATCCTGGAGACCATGGCTTGGGTTAGAGTTAGGGAGAAGGAGATCTCATGTGTCTCTACATGTGTCGTGGCTAGCCTACATATGCAGCAGGGATCACTGGCTAAGCTGGGGGGTGTTCCATAACAACTCTCCCATGAGCAGAGCATGCATCGCTAATCACACAAACATTCATCTTCATACACAGCCTGGCTACAACGGGCCTCCTATTCCACCCTGACTCCCTTACAAACTACAGGAGTCATCTGCCTCAATGATATACTCCAATCACCATAGAGATCCTATTGCCTAATTCGCAATTCAATGATGTACTGTATATTCCCTCCATTGGACATGGCTCTACTTACGGACAGCAGACTTGGGTTCAAACAGCATTTGAAATCTTTACTTAGCTGTGTTTGATTGATCTTGCCTGTCGCAATGGAACCAATAGAATAGTCCCAAAAGCGGAAAACACCGTCCATCTGGCACATCAGGCAGGCTCAAGCAAATGTAGTATTAAAGCCGCAGGTTAATATTACAAGAAGGTGATGTACCTAAACACTGATCTAGAATCAGCCATCTTCCCTTTAAAGAAACCTTAATTTGAACCATTCAAAGAAAAAAAGAGCCCTTCAACCAGTACTTGGGATGTGGACTAACACTTCCAGAGGTGGGAATCTGACGCTGCAGGTTTGTTTCAGCAGCTGCTCCTCCTTGTAGAACAGCGGTGAGATTCCCACTTTTCACTTATTACTCCATCACCCCCACTGGCTGGAGGAGGAGAGGAGCAGGGCCACTAAGGGAGAGGATAGCTCCATACTGACCACTGACAGGTCACACTAACACATTTCTACTGTTAGCAGCATTTTGACACACTTAAAGAGTGCTCTGATAATGTCTACTGTTTGTGTACTGTGTGTGTGTGTGTGTGTGTGTGTGAGGGAGAGCGAGAAAGAGAGACATCGAGGTCATCCTAGGTGAGGTCGACATGGTTACCTGGTCGTGCCACTGGAAGTCGGGGGTGATCTGGAGGCGGACCCTGAGCACGGTGCGTGTGATTGGTTGGATGGTGGCCTCCATCAGTATGGAAGGGATCTGGTGGACACACTGCTTCACCTTCAACCCGATGTTCACGTGGTGGAGCATGTGACCTGGGACACACAGAGAGAGAGGGGGAAGTGGTGTTACTACAGCACGCTGCAAGAGCGTGTGCACACACACACACACACACACACACACACACACACACACACACACACACACACACACACACACAGCTCTACAGAACACAATAGAATTCATGTCTAATGTGCTAGTACACTACACTTGGCCCAGTATTGTCTCACCTATCTCGTCCTTCTGCATATCTTTTAGTTTGTCCACAGTGAGTTTCTTCTCCTCCAGACGGGCCAGCACGTTGTGAGGCAGGATGGAGAACTGTCTCAGGGGGTGAGCGAAGCCCCACAGACGCTTGTCTATCACTTTACACAGGTTGAGCAGGCGGTAGGTCATGGCAGGCCAGCGCTTCCTCAGAGCAATCTCAAACAGAGCCCTGACGATACGAGCTGCGTTCTACACAGGGACCAAATACACACACAGTTACAATTTGACTGGCATTCTATAGTAGAAAAACACGGACAGACAGATAGTCACAAGTAGTGTATTACAGCAGGTGTAAAAAGCCAGACAGGCTACTGCCAGACTTAGAGCAGTGTTCTACAATGGGTACAGCAGGACAGAGAGAGTCATGCAGAGACTGAAATAATCCAACAAGATGTAGGACAATTAATCATGTCTGATCGAGAGCCGCGGGACTGGTATGATCAGGCTCTGTTCTGAAATATGGGTCAGGCCTGGCTGTGTGCTGATGGATTGCTCATGTCTGTCCTGACAGATGGGTCAGGTGGTTGGCGCTGCACGCTGATAAACTGATCAGATCTGACGTGACTGGGCTCTGATTGATTTGGGCAGGTGTTAATGACATGATGGATTGGTAGAGTCTGGCCGTGCTGTGATTGATTTGTTGGGCCTGGCTCTGCTGTGATGGATAAGTCGTGGTGAGGCTACTATCTGTGATAGATTGGTCAGGTCTGCTTGTGTCCGGAACATGTGGTTGAGTGGGAGGATGGACAGAGACAGGCAGGCAGACAGACAGAGACAGGTATATAGACAGGCAGAGACACAGAAACACCAGCTGGGCCAGATGTTGGTCTGCTGCTGGTTAAAATGCCACTAGGGCAACCACACTCCTACATCAAACCCTCTGGAGAGAAAACCCTACTCACACCCTTACTGAGCCTACACTCATACTCCAAATAACAACCAACAGCCAAAACACATCAGGCCTCACAGTCCGAGTCACAGCACCAACATAGTTCATGTCAATAATCTCCCTGGTTGGAACTAACTTCATGATGAAGCTGCCTTCCTTCTCCAGTTCCTCTGTGTCCATGTGTCTTTAAGAGCTGTAAACACAGGTCAACTGTGGTCTCAGGTCTCTCAGCGCTCATGTACAATAATCTACTCTCTCAGGAGAACTCCTGGTGTCCTGCGGTCAAGTGCACAGGCCTGCAGAACTGCTCTATCTATCATCCAGTTGCTAAAGCCATTGAGGAGTGTGTGTGTATGCATGAGAGACAGGGAGTTAGCCCCTGTCAGTGTGTGTGTGAGAGCGAGAGATGGTGAGTCTGCCAGTGTTTGTGAGTGTGCCCACCTATATGTATGTATGCAACTTTATCTCTGTGCTTGTGTGTGTGTGTCTCTGTTGGTGTGTAGTGGCAGTATCATACAGCAGCAGGACATATCAGTCCTCAGTCTGGATTAACCATCAGATCCCCTCTATTCCACTATGGCTGCCTGCCTCCCGGCCACAGCCATCCAAACCGGCTGCACATCTGAAATCGGGCAAAATAGGAGCAAAGAGGGAATTTGCTGTGAACAATTCCAAATATTCAGCCACATGGAATAAGTTACCGCAGAATAACCATGGATAGATGGGTTCAGCAGAGGATGGGAAGAGGGGATGGGATGTGGGGGGGGCTCCAAATGCAAAAAAGATTCTAGGCTATCAGTCACTGTGAAATATGCACCAGCCAATCATATTACTTTCCATCAGATATATCAAAGCATTTGATTTTCATAAAGAGCATAATGCAGAGATGCCGGAATGGCAGATTAACTGTGACAGTTCATGAAAGCCTCATGATCCCTCTGAAACAATGGAGATGCTGGTACAAACAGGAAACCCGTTTATGGATGTGTATGATATGATTAGTTAAGACACCATTTCTAAACCCCCATCAGTACACCAGTATGATTGAAACATTCTGCTCTAGGACGCGGACGGCATGTGCTGCTGGCTGAGGGAAGGGGAAGTCTTGGCAGGGGCTGCATGTGTTGGGGTAAGGGAGTCTTGGCAGTGGCACCCCCTGGCAGGGGACATAGGGGTACAGCTGGACCCCTCAGAGGGGCTAGCTCAGTTCAGTTTGGGGTAGAAGCATGTAAACATGTTAAAGTTTCTTCAGGTATGGTTCAGTTTGTATGAGTGTGTGTGTATGTGGGAAACAGATGGAGAGAGAGCATATGTGTGTGTGTGTGTGTATGGTGCTGTGCCTGTAACCTACCTGTGCTACGTAGGACAGGTCTGAGATGAGGGAGAAGCTGTCCACCTCTCCCCGGCCGATGTAGGTCTGCAGTAGGATGTTGATCTTGCCGTATCCGTTCTCCACTCCGCCTGCAGCAGGCAGCTCACAGTAGTTACACAGCATCTGCTCTAGTTCCTCCATCTCCTCATCACGCACCTTGAAAAACACACACACACACACACACACACACACACACACACACACACACACACACACACACACACACACACACACACACACACACACACACACACACATACATACACAGAGTCAGGAGTCTTTCCACCTGGGTACTCAAACTATATCAAGACCTTGCTATACTGTTTAGCAGGTGTCCTGCAGCAGTCTATAATGTGTGATGAGTGACCTCTCACCTTGACCTGTTCAAACTCCTCGGCCTTGGAGACGATGCTGAGGATGTCAGCCTCTGTCTTCTGGGAGTTGAACAGCTCGTTGAACGTCTGCATGGAGGAGGAGGTGTACAAACAGAAACATCAAGTTGACATAAGGAACAGCGGTTATCTAGTTGTATATTGCATGTTACTGTAGATAATACCATGCCATATTACACCTACACAGAAGGGTATCTATACCCGGTTACAATAATATAATACATTGGAGTACACCAAACATGAGGAACACCTTTCTAATATTGAGTTGCAGCCTCAATTTGTCGGGGCATGGATTCCACAAGATGACGAAAGCTTTCCACAGGGATGGTGGCCCATGTTAATTGAAATGCATTCCAGGTGACTACCTCATGAAGCTGGTTGATAGAATGCCAAGAGTTTGCAAACCTGTCATCAAGGCAAAGAGTGGCTACTTTGAAGAATCTCAAATATATTTTGATTTGTTTTTGTTTACTACATGATTCCTAACATGTTATTTCATAGTTTTGATGTCTTCACTATTGTTCTACAATGTAGAAAACAGGAAAAAGAAAGAAAAACCCTTGAATCAATAGCTGTGTTCAAACCTTTGACTGGTACTGTATGTCATGGAAAGAGCAGGTGTTCTTAATGTTTTGTACACTCAGTGTACAATACAACATAGCATATAACATAATATCATGTTATGGAACTCTGGTGTACCTCCATGGTGTTGTATTTGATGTAGAAGTGACTGGCGGTTCTGCCCAGGTCAGTGGAGGCGAAGTATCCTGTCCTCTCCTCGAAGCGGATCATCCTGGCCTTGTCCAGCTTCCTGGCTGCCATCACCACCAGTTCCTTACGATACAGCTCCAGACCTGGGTCCATCTAACACAGAGACAGAACAGTTTAACCCTACCATCACCACCAGTTCCTTACAGTACAGCTCCAGACCTGGTCCATCTAACACAGAGACAGAACAGTTTAACCCTACCATCACCACCAGTTCCTTACAGTACAGCTCCAGACCTGGTCCATCTAACACAGAGACAGAACAGTTTAACCCTACCATCACCACCAGTTCCTTACGATACAGCTCCAGACCTGGTCCATCTAACACAGAGACAGAACAGTTTAACCCTGCCATCACCACCAGTTCCTTACAGTACAGCTCCAGACCTGGTCCATCTAACACAGAGAGCTAGACAATAAGAGTGTACAGTAGAGTGTGTACAGTAGAGTGTGTACACATGTGTGTGTGTGCGCACGTTTGTGTGTGTGTACATGTGTGTCTGTGTGCATGCATGCGTGTGTACCTGGTAGGCCTTGTGGTTGATCCCGTAGGCCAGAGGGTTGGCTCTCATGCGGATGTACAGGTAGGTGTAACTCAGCCACCTCACTGCTTCCTCCACGTTAGTCACAGTCCCTAGTGATACCTGCAGAGAGAGGGCGAAAGAGAGAGATCAATAACATCACATTCACCTTCAGTCATTCTAGCCACCTAGCAGCACCTGGTGGAGATTCCATACTCAGCATTGATTCCTTCTCAATAAGTCCTCATTGAATCCTTGAGGTGGGTGCCATCTAGTGGTGACTTACTGTACTGTGTTTATTTTGTGAAAAGGGCATTGGATGGAGATGAGAAGAGAACATGATTGAAGGGGGCCAGTTAGGCATCTGCTGTCAAACACAGATCGCTGTGAAATATCTTTACACTAAAGATAAATATTGTTAACTTTCATTTGGTATACCAGCTTCAAACAGCTGTAAAAACAATATTTTTTGTTATTGAAAATACACTTCACAGCGATTTAGACAGAACAATGATTCCCTACACTATTCAGTGCTTGTTTTCTCACAAACTGAAATTGAGCGAAGTTTAACATTTTAGCAACCAGGAAATGAGCGATCTCCACTAGATAAAACAGCCACAAAGTCAGAACAGCTTTCCCAGTTTGACAACCGATGCCCCTTCGGCGGGAGAAATCAATAGGCCAATATCACAGCCAATCACAACACTTCGCGGGTAAGTAATACTGTGAAACACTAACATTCTCCACTATTAACGCCATATATACTACGGGCATTTTCTGAAATTTCCTTGATAAATAAAATTAAAAAGTACATTATTTATAACATTTTGGACCATGCTTATAGCCTATGCATTGTCCATTTTATCAGGTATGCTATTAGCAATACGCACGGTCACCTGTAGCCCAACTGATACAGCACCGTGGCTAGAAATAAATAGGCTGAAAGCATGGGGTTGCCTATCTGCATTTACCCTATTGGGCTGATCATTCCCCTAAAACGTGCATATAAACACATCCTACCTGATAGTGTTTTACCCCAATTTACCCTAACCGGGGTAACACCCACCTGTCTGTACTTCTCACAGAAACCCCTTTCCCTGATTGCCATTACTATTGAACAACTAAAAGTTACATCTGTCTCATGACAATTTTTTAAACCACTCCCCCCAAAATATTTTGAGTTAGGGTGGCGTTTTTACCCAAGTTACCCTATAATTGCCCTGTGTTACACTTAGCCCACTCTCACCTATCGTGCGAATGACTGCTGAGCTGGTGCAGTTTGCACATATTTAGGAGTTGAGAAATAAAGTAGGAATGGAGAGCTGGGATCCCCCTATTTTTAACAAAGGCCAATACAACTGCTGTTTTCCCCACGAATGCACTAAGAATTATTGTGCATTGACTACTAGTCAGAATGCATATTCCCCTCCCTATGGCTCTCGCAACTTCAATGTGCCTTTAGAGGAACATTTACCTTGGATAGAACTATTTTACTATAGTAGGTAAGCTTTTTTTATTTTTTTTATTCATTACTCGCTTTGTTTGCAGAGGAAAAGTACATTTGGACTCTTCTAGCATCCTCAAAGTGCGCCTAGGCAGAAATATTTGTTGACGATGAATTTTTTTGTTTGTTGGCGTAGCGGCAAATGCACCATGGCCATTTTGCCATGGTGCAGCGCCACAACTAAATGACTGCAGAGGAAACACTGGTATGATTGTTAAAAGAGAGGTCCTGAAGATGTGTGATTGTGGATAAGACCTTTCCCAGCTATATTATTGACGGTGGCGTGTGTGTCCCTACCTCAGCGTTGAGGTTGTCAGCCATGGTCTCAAGGAACTGGCTCTCTATGGGGTTCTGCTGCGTGAGCAGGGTGAGGTAGTGGCTCAGCTTGTCATGTGCCGTGATGATGGTGCCCTCTCCGTACTTGTCGAACTGGGGCCGCCCGGCACGCCCGAAGATCTGCATCACATCCAGGATGCCCAGGTCCACCAGGGTACCACGCTTAGCATCGTAGATTTGGGTGCCCTGTTGTTACCACGGGAACAAGAGAGGCCGGATATGAGTGGCTTTGGAGAGATAATACAGTCCTAATGAGGCAAACGTCTGCATGTTTTAGTACAGACACTTACACGGACTTACCGTCTTCTAAGAGTGAACGGCACATGATACAGACTTACAAGTTCATACCTTAATCTAGGGTTGCACATTTTGGGGAATATTCAGAGATGGAAACTTTCTGTGGGAATATATGGGAATTAACGGGAATATATGTGAATTAACAGAAATATATGCAAATGTATATTATTACCAATTAAATGTAGATGTTTTTTGCATTGGATATATTTACCATATCATATGGAGAAAAACAAACCTTTTACCTTTTTATAAGTAGACATAATTGCAAATTATTAAATCTATCCAATAGAAATATATATATATATTTTTTTAAATAGTTACGAATTGAACTTTAATTAAATGAGTTGACTCTTCACATGGGATGATTTCACATGTCCCAAAAACGTTTTCAACAACGTAAAATGATAGTCTAGAAACTAAAGCTTTGGTTGTCTTCTTCTCAGGCTTCCATGTCTTCTCCCTGGACATCCTCCCTGGACAATGTCCACCTCTTGAACATCAGACTCTGAGGCCTCATCTTCCTTGTTGAGGATGGCTCATTGTCAGGTTCAAAAAGCCTCAAATTTGGCCACCAATTTTTTTACTTTTGTATTGGTCAGCCTGTTGCGTGCTTTGGTGTGTGTGTGTGTGTTCCCAAACAACAACCAGTTGCACTCTGAGGCGGCTGATGTTGGTGGGATTTGGAGGATAGAGGCAACAGGGGAAAGAGCCTCAGATCCACAAAGTCCCTTCCACCAGGTGGCTGATGAGATATGTTGGCACGATTGCCATATTGCATCTCAATCCCAAAGCCCTTGCTTGGAAGTGTACTTTGCCAGACTGCCAAGAACCTTGCCCTCATCCAGGCCAAGGTGGCGAGACACGGTAGTGATGACACCATAGGCCTCGTTGATCTCTGCCCCAGACGGGATGCTCTTGCCAGCATACTTGGGGTCCAACATGTACGCTGCCGCGTGTATGGGCTTCAGGCAGAAGTCTTCATGCTTTTGATGTATTTCTGCAGTTTCCTCTGCTTGGAGCAACAGTGAAGTGGGCAGTACGGATTTCTTCCCTTAAATCTGCAAACAGAGTCTGAACATCAGACAGGATGGCATTGTCTCCCTAAATCCATGCAATGGCTACTGCTATAGGTTTCAGGAGTTTCAGGCTGCTTACCACTCTCCCCAAAAAAACATAATCCAGGAGGATCCTCTTGATGGGGCTGCTCATATCGGCAGACTGTGATACTGCCATTTCTTAGAGAGACTCCTTCCCCTCCAGGAGACTGTCAAACATGATGACAACACCACCCCAATGGGTGTTGTTGGGCAGTTTCAATGTGGTGCACTTATTCTTCTCACTTTGCTTGGTGAGGTAGATTGCTGCTATAACTTGATGACCCATCACATAGAGCTGAAGTCGGAAGTTTACATACACCTTAGCTAAATACATTTAAACTCAGTTTTTCACAATTCCTGACATTTAATCCTAGTAAAAATTCCCTGTCTTAGGACAGTTAGGGTCACCACTTTATTTTGAGAATGTGAAATGTCAGAATAATAGTAGAGAGAAAGATTTATTTCAGCTTTTATTTCTTTCATCACATTCCCAGTGGGTCAGAAGTTTACATACACTCAATTAGTATTTGGTAGCATCGCCTTTAAATTGTTTAACTTGGGTCAAACATTTCGGATAGCCTCCACATAAGTTGGGTGAATTTTGGCCCATTCCTTCTGACAGAGCTGGTGCAACAGTCAGGTTTGGCCTCCTTGCTCGCACACGCTTTTTCAGTTCCGCCCACAAATTCTCTATGGGATTGAGGTCAGGGCTTTGTGATGGCCACTCCAATACCTTGACTTTGTTGTCCTTAAGACATTTTGCCACAACTTTGAAAGTATGCTTGGGGTCATTGTCCATTTGGAAGACCCATTTGCGACCAAGCTTTAACTTCCTGACTGATGTCTTGATATGTTTTCTTTAATGGCGGTTTGGAGCAGTGGCTTCTTCCTTGCTGATCGGCCTTTCAGGATATGTCGATATAGGACTCGTTTTACTGTGGATATAGATACTTTTGTACCCGTTTCCTCCAGCATCTTCACAAGGTCTTTTGCTGTTGTTCTAGGATTGATTTGCACTTTTCGTACCAAAGTACGTTCATCTCTAGGAGACAGAACGCGTCTCCTTCCTGAGCGGTATGACGGCTGCGTGGTCCCATGGTGTTTATACTTGCGTACTATTGTTTGTACAGATGAACGTGGTACCTTCAGGCGTTTGGAAATTGCTCCCAAGGATGAACCAGACTTGTGGAGGTCTACAATATGTTTTCTGAGGTCTTGGCTGATTTCTTTTAGATTTTCCCATGATGTCAAGCAAAGAGGCACTGAGTTTGAAGGTAGGCCTTGAAGTACACCTCCTATTGACTCAAATGATGTCAATTAGCCTTTCAGAAGCTTCTAAAACCATGGCATAATTTTCTGGAATTTTCCAAGCTGTTTAAAGGCAGAGTCAACTTAGGGTATGCAAACTTCTGACCCACTGGAATTGTGATACAGTGAATTATAAGTGAAATAATCTGTCTGTAAACAATTGGGAAAATTACTTGTGTCATGCACAAAGTAGATGTGCTATCCGACTTGCCAAAACTATAGTTTGTTTACAAGAAATTTGTGGAGTGGTTGAAAAACGAGTTCTAATGACTCCAACCTAAGTGTATGTAAACTTCCGACTTCAACTGTACCCAACCATTTCCTTGGCTCTCTTGTAGAGTGTATCCATTGTTTTCAGTGCCATGATGTCCTTGAAGGACTCCTCCACTTTAGACCAAGCAGACCAAGCAGCCACGTTTGCAGCATTGTCTGTCACCAGTGCAAATACCTTCTGTGGTTCAAGGTCATTGATGACTGCCTTCAGCTCATCTGCAAAGTAGAGACCGGTGTGTCTGTTGTCCCTTGTGTCTGTGCTCTTGTAGAATACTGGTTGAGGGGTGGAGATGATGTAGTTAACTATTCCTTGCCCACGAACATTCAACCACCCATCAGAGATGATTGCAATTCAGTCTGCTTTCTCTATGATTTGCTTGACCTTCACTTGAACTCTGTTGAACTCTGCATCCAGCAAATTAGTAGATAAAGCATGTCTGGTTAAAGGGGTGTATGCTGGGTAAAGAAAATTCAGAAATCTCATCCAATACACATTGCCTGTGAGTATCAGAGGTGAACCAGTTGCATACACAGCTCGAGCAAGACATTCATCAGCATTTCTCTGACTATGTTCCTCCATTGAGTCAAAAAAACGTCTGATTCCAAGAGGACCATGAGCTGTTGCTAATAATAAGGTGTCTGATTCATTATTTTCACGTCGAATAGAAGTAGAGGGACTTTTGCCAGAGGCTGCTTGTTTTGAGTGCTGAGGGAACTTAATGAACTTGGCCAGATGATTCTGCATCTTTGTTGCATTCTTCACATATGATTTGGCACAGTATTTGCAAATGTACACAGCTTTTCCTTCTACATTAGCTGCAGTGAAATGTCTCCACGCATCAGATAGTGCCGGTGGCATTTTCCTGTAAAGATTAGAAACAAAGTAAGTAAAAAAACAAACAAATACAATTCCATGTACAGATACATTTTGGTAGCAAAAACTAACTAGCAGAAAGTGTTAACAAGTTATAAATGATTTAAACACACTTTGTTGTTGGCTACTATTTACTAGTTAACAAAAAATCATGTATGTCATATAAAATATATTCACCCCACCCAGTATTGTAATCAAAACTTACCAGAAAGCATGTAGTCCTTGGCTCAGACAGTATAGTAGTGTGGGCTCAATAGCATCTCATTAGTGTGCAAGATCTTGAGAATCAGCTGTACATGTGATGGAAGAGTGCACTGCACATTAGATGTCGAACCGATTTATGATTCTTCAACGCCAATACCGATTATTGGAGGACCAAAAAAAAGCCGATAACGATTAATCGGACGATTTTTATATATATATATTTGTAATAATGACAATTACAACAATATTGAATGAACACTTAGTTTAACTTAATATAATACATAAATAAAATCAATATAGTCTCAAATAAATAATGAAACCTGTTCAATTTGGTTTAAATAATGCAAAAACAAAGTGTTGGAGAAGAAAGTAAAAGTGCAATATGTGCCATGTAAAAATGCTAACGTTTAAGTTCCTTGCTCAGAACATATGAAAGCTGGTGGTTCCTTTTAACATGAGTCATCAATATTCCCAGGTAAGAAGTTTTAGGTTGTAGTTATTATAGGACTATTTCTCTCTATACCATTTGTATTTCATATACCTTTGACTATTGGATGTTCTAATAGGTACTTTAGTATTGCCAGCCTAATCTCGGGAGTTGATAGGCTTGAAATCATAAACAGCGCAATGCTTGAAGCATTGCAAAGAGCTGCTGGCCTACGCAGGAAAGTGCTGTTTGAATGAATGCTTACGAGCCTGCTGCTGCCTACCACCGCTCAGTCAGACTGCTCTATCAAATCATATACTTAATTGTAATATAATAGCCTTAGGGCATTAATTTTGTCAAATACTATAACTATAATTTAGAAAACAAAACGTTTATTATTTCAGTGAAATACGTAACTGTTCCGTATTTTATCGAACGGGTGGCATCCATAAGTCTAAATATTGCTGTTACATTGTACAATTCTGGCAAATTAATTACGATCTTTGTTAGGAACAAATGGTCTTCACATAGTTCGCAAAGAGCCAGGCGACCCACAATGCTGGATATACCCTGACTCTGCTTGCACAGAACGCAAGAGGAAAGTGACACAATTTCCCTAGTTAAAATAAATTCATGTTAGCAGGCTATATTAACTAAATATGGAGGTTTCAAAATATATACTGGTGTATTGATTTTAAGAAAGGCGTTGATGTTTATGGTTAGGTACACATTGGTGCAACAACAGTGCTTTTTCACGAATGAGCTATTTAAATCATCACCCGTTTGCCGAAGTAGGCTGTGATTCGATGATAAATGAACAGGCACCGCATCGATTATATGCAACGCAGGACAAGCTAGATAAACTAGTAATATCATCAACCATGTGTAGTTAACTAGTGATTATGTTAAGATTGATTGTTTTTTATAAGATAAGTTTAATGCTAGCTAGCAACTTACCTTGGCTCCTTACTGCACTCACGTAACAGGTGGTCAGCCTGCCACGCAGTCTCCTCGTGGAGTGCAATGTAATCGGCCATAATCGGTGTCCAAAAATACGGATAACCGATTGTTATGAAAACTTGAAATCAGCCCTAATTAAATCGGCCATTGCGATTAATCGGTCGACCTCTACTGCACATGTGATGGAAGAATGCACTGTGCATGAGGGTTGCAATTCCATTGAATTGGGGATCGTTTAACCAAAATATGCCACAAGTCCTAGAATTGCCTTGTGTATCCCACAAAAATTTTTCACTATAATAAGCTAACTTCTTTGATGAATTTAAGCAAAATTCCCCAAATTCCCGGGCTTAACTTCCCATGCAAAATTTCCGACCCTTTGCAACCCTACCTCAAATCAGACGGAAAAACTCCCTCACACATACAAACTAACAAATTACCACAAGTACACGCACCCAATGAAAGTAAGCATTTTGTTGGACTGTGTATACCATGTGTATCCTGTTCATACGACTAACAGAACTTGAAACGCGCGCACACAAACCGACCTTGATGATGACAGCGTGTGCAGGCAGGTTGACTCCCCAGGCCAGTGTGGCAGTACAGCACAGAACCTTGAGGTAACCCCTGGAGAACATGCTCTCCATCAGGCTCCGGTCAGCACGCAGCATCCCAGCGTGGTGGATCCCAAAACCATCTGGGAACATCTCCTTCATCTGCTTGTTCCTGGAACGCTGGATCTGGCGGAGAGAAGGAGAGGGAACAGTCAGAGGTGGGAGGGAAGGATTGAGAGAACACAATCAGGAGAGAAGGAAAGAGAGAACCAATCAGCACAGCCTGGGTATGTAGAAGAGAGGAGAAGAATGGAGAGGGAGTATTGCTTTAACAAGTACTTTGTCATGCCAATAAAGCATTTCTGACTACCCCCAAGGATCAGAGGTCAAAGATACATTTTGAGTCGGCACAACATCCCAATTGCTTTATGGCTGTGTCCTTACTCAGACCTAACTCCCCACTGCAGCTGCTAGAGGGCACCATCAAGGTGTCCAGACTGCTACCCAATAATCACACATCTGTAGAGTCGTTCAGACAGATCTATAAAACAGCTGTTGTATTGATCCTGCTGGGCCAGTATCAGTCAGTGTCCTTTAGTACCTGATAAAACATTGCAACCCTAAGTTGAGGTTTTATTTCAGTTTTAATAGCTGCTTCTCTGTTAGTTTAAGGGTCAGTAATTTAACTGAAGGTAACTACATTTTTTAAACCTTGTTTCAAGTACACACATATGCAGCATGTACACACTAAGGCATGTGCGTGCACACACACACACACAGTGGCTGCTGATTGAGATGTGCGTGTGTTGACAGGCAGAGAGGTGAGGTGGTGACCTGGCCAGGCAGTAATAATGGCCTGCTCATCAGACAGCTTTATCGCTCTCTGGACAACTAAATGGAGGCCAGAGAGAGAGCACAGAGGAAAAAGCCCATTATAGCTAGCATCTATCTATCTATCTATCTATCTATCTATCTATCTATCTATCTATCTGTCTGTCTGTCTGTCTGTCTGTCTGTCTGTCTGTCTGTCTGTCTGTCTGTCTGTCTGTCTGTCTGTCTGTCTGTCTGTCTGTCTGTCTGTCTGTCTGTCTGTCTGTCTGTCTGTCTGTCTGTCTGTCTGTCTGTCTGTCTGTCTGTCTGTCTGTCTGTCTGTCTGTCTGTCTGTCTGTCTGTCTGTCTGTCTGTCTGTCTGTCTGTCTGTCTGTCTGTCTGTCTGTCTGTCTGTCTGTCTGTCTGTCTGTCTGTCTGTCTGTCTGTCTGTCTGTCTGTCTGTCTGTCTGTCTGTCTGTCTGTCTGTCTGTCTGTCTGTCTGTCTGTCTGTCTGTCTGTCTGTCTGTCTGTCTGTCTGTCTGTCTGTCTGTCTGTCTGTCTGTCTGTCTGTCTGTCTGTCTGTCTGTCTGTCTGTCTGTCTGTCTGTCTGTCTGTCTGTCTGTCTGTCTGTCTGTCTGTCTGTCTGTCTGTCTGTCTGTCTGTCTGTCTGTCTGTCTGTCTGTCTGTCTGTCTGTCTGTCTGTGTCTGTGTGTGTGTGTGTGGTTGAGGGAGAGAAAGTGTTTCTCCGTGTGTACAGTACATGGGCCAAATTGCACATTGGCTCCCACTCAGATTTAAATACCAACTGTGTTTCCTGAACACCTGATTTAGTTAACAAAAGGTGCATCTCAATAGGTGGTCCAGGTAAGTCATGATAAGTGGGGGGGTTGGCCTTTCCTCTTTTGTTCTCTAGTGCCCCTCTACTGTTCAAGCAAGAGGGAGGCCGATGACATCAAAGATTCCCATCAAACCAACTCCTTGAATGCCCTACTCCTTGGACTTTGCAGTTGTGCCTAAAAAAACACATTTGTGCTCAAGACATGTATATTTTTTTACCCTTTAGTGTGTGTACTTAGGATATCGCTTTTCAAAAGTAAAAGTAAAAAAATGGCTGAAGGATGTCTTTAACAAGTGGCTCTTCACAAACAAGGCTTTTCTTCACAAACTATTATTTACAGACAATGAATACACTGCTTATCTGAATGAGTTCTCCATTCATGTTCCTCAACCACCTTACCTACTATACCCTCACAACAGAGTGGTGTGTGTCTAAGAAAGTATCCCTGTGGAGAATGTCCTTCAATAAACATTATCATGTATGCAAATGTAGTATAGGGCTATTACACTATCTGGCTGTTCACAAAAATGGTTTACTCCTGGTGTTGGTGGTGTAATGGTGTGGGGAATGTTTTCCTGGCACACGTTAGGTCCCTTGATATCAATTAGGCAATGTTTCCATGCCCCAAATAATTCAGGCTGTTCTAGAGCTAAAGGGGGGCCCGACCCGGTACTAGATGGGTGTACCTAAGTGTATGTGTGTGTGAGTTTGCGAGAGAGAAAGAGAGTTCCAAAAGTAAGCATCCAGGAGCGGCCACTACCACGGCTCAAACTAGACACACACACACACACACCACTACCACGGCTCCAACTAGACACACACACCACTACCACGGCTCAAACTAGACACACACACACATCACTACCACGGCTCCAACTAGACACACACACACACCACTACCACGGCTCCAACTAGACACACACACACACCACTACCACGGCTCCAACTAGACACACACACACACCACTACCACGGCTCCAACTAGACACACACACACACCACTACCACGGCTCCAACTAGACACACACACACCACTACCACGGCTCCAACTAGACACACACACCACTACCACGGCTCAAAATAGACACACACACACACACACCACTACCCCGGCTCCAACTAGACACACACACCACTACCACGGCTCAAACTAGACACACACACACACACCACTACCACGGCTCCAACTAGACACACACACACACACACTACCACACACACACTACCACACACACACACACACACACACACGGCTCCAACTAGACACACACACGGCTCCAACTAGACACACACACCACTACCACGGCTCCAACTAGACACACACACCACTACCACGGCTCCAACTAGACACACACACCACTACCACGGCTCCAACTAGACACACACACCACTACCACGGCTCCAACTAGACACACACACCACTACCACGGCTCCAACTAGACACACACACCACTACCACGGCTCCAACTAGACACACACACACACACACACCACTACCACGGCTCCAACTAGACACACACACACCACTACCACGGCTCCAACTAGACACACACACACACACACCACTACCCCGGCTCCAACTAGACACACACACCACTACCACGGCTCAAACTAGACACACACACACACACCACTACCACGGCTCCAACTAGACACACACACACACACACACACACTACCACACACACACTACCACACACACACTACCACACACACACACACGGCTCCAACTAGACACACACACGGCTCCAACTAGACACACACACCACTACCACGGCTCCAACTAGACACACACACCACTACCACGGCTCCAACTAGACACACACACCACTACCACGGCTCCAACTAGACACACACACCACTACCACGGCTCCAACTAGACACACACACCACTACCACGGCTCCAACTAGACACACACACCACTACCACGGCTCCAACTAGACACACACACCACTACCACGGCTCCAACTAGACACACACACCACTACCACGGCTCCAACTAGACACACACACCACTACCACGGCTCCAACTAGACACACACACACACACACACACACACCACTACCACGGCTCCAACTAGACACACACACCACTACCACGGCTCCAACTAGAAACACACACACACACACCACTACCATGGCTCCAACTAGACACACACACACACCACTACCATGGCTCCAACTAGACACACACACCACTACCATGGCTCCAACTAGACACACACACACACACTACCACGGCTCCAACTAGACACACACACACACACACACACACACACACACACACACACACACACACACACGGCTCCAACTAGACACACACACGGCTCCAACTAGACACACACACCACTACCACGGCTCCAACTAGACACACACACCACTACCACGGCTCCAACTAGACACACACACCACTACCACGGCTCCAACTAGACACACACACACCACTACCACGGCTCCAACTAGACACACACACCACTACCACGGCTCCAACTAGACACACACACCACGGCTCCAACTAGACACACACACCACTACCACGGCTCCAACTAGACACACACACACACACACCACTACCAGGGCTCCAACTAGACACACACACACACACACCACGGCTCCAACTAGACACACACACCACTACCACGGCTCCAACTAGAAACACACACACACACACACCACTACCATGGCTCCAACTAGACACACACACACACACACACCACTACCATGGCTCCAACTAGACACACACACCACTACCATGGCTCCAACTAGACACACACACACACACACACACACACCACGGCTCCAACTAGACACACACTAGACAAACACACACCACTACCACGGCTCCAACTAGACACACACACCACTACCACGGCTGCAACTAGACACACACACCACTACCACGGCTCCAACTAGACACACACACCACTACCACGGCTCCAACTAGACACACACACCACTACCACGGCTCCAACTAGACACACACACCACTACCACGGCTCCAACTAGACACACACACACACACCACGGCTCCAACTAGACACACACACCACTACCACGGCTCCAACTAGACACACACACACACACACACCACGGCTCCAACTAGACACACACACCACTACCACGGCTCCAACTAGACACACACACCACTACCACGGCTCCAACTAGACACCGTTAAGCACAGCCATTGATGTGAATGAACCAGACGGTGTCAATATGACACCGGTTGAATATCATGTTAGGGCTCGGTAAAACTGACATCAAACGCTACACACAATACAACTAGCTAAAAGTGAACTGCCTGTGCAAGTTATTTAAAAGCAACATCAACAATTAGGATGCAATGTCCCTCTTCAAATATACAGCACATAGCCCTGACTCCATTGGACTGTCCTGTGACTATCTACTCTATACTGATGCACAAGGCAGTACTACCATCACTCCATTCTCTGTAATACTGCCAGCTCCTCTGTTATTCAGATCTACATAACCGGCCAACAGTAATACCCACGAGCACAACTCGGCATGCAATGAAGGGTTCATTTACTTAGCTAGATTGTGACAGACAGGATGGTTAATTGTTGATTTAATTTGGCCAGCCCTTGATAGTCATAATGTTTGGCCACTTACTTTGACAGGCTTTTAACACTGGATGAGCTGAAAGAGTGGGTGGAAGAGCTGCCAGCGGAGGAGCTGACGGACTGAGCGGGGGGGCGGAGGAGCTGACGGTCTGAGAGGGCGGAGGAGCTGACGGTCTGAGCGGGCGGAGGAGCTGACGGTCTGAGCGGGCGGAGGAGCTGACGGTCTGAGCGGGCGGAGGAGCTGACGGACTGAGCGGGCGGAGGAGCTGACGGTCTGAGGGGGCGGAGGAGCTGACGGACTGAGCGGGCGGAGGAGCTGACGGTCTGAGCGGGCGGAGGAGCTGACGGTCTGAGCGGGCGGAGGAGCTGACGGTCTGAGCGGGCGGAGGAGCTGACGGTCTGAGCGGGCGGAGGAGCTGACGGTCTGAGCGGGCGGAGGAGCTGACGGTCTGAGGGGGCGGAGGAGCTGACGGACTGAGCGGGCGGAGGAGCTGACGGACTGAGCGGGCGGAGGAGCTGACGGTCTGAGGGGGCGGAGGAGCTGACGGACTGAGCGGGCGGAGGAGCTGACGGACTGAGCGGGCGGAGGAGCTGACGGACTGAGCGGGCGGAGGAGCTGACGGACTGAGCGGGCGGAGGAGCTGACGGTCTGAGCGGGCGGAGGAGCTGACGGGCTGAGCGGGCGGAGGAGCTGACGGGCTGAGCGGGCGGAGGAGCTGACGGGCTGAGCGGGCGGAGGAGCTGACGGACTGAGCGGGCGGAGGAGCTGACGGACTGAGAGGGCGGAGGAGCTGACGGGCTGAGCGAGCGGAGGAGCTGACGGACTGAGCGGGCGGAGGAGCTGACGGGCTGAGAGGGCGGAGGAGCTGACGGACTGAGCGGGCGGAGGAGCTGACGGACTGAGCGGGCGGAGGAGCTGACGGACTGAGCGGGCGGAGGAGCTGACGGACTGAGCGGGCAGAGGAGCTGACGGACTGAGCGGGCGGAGGAGCTGACGGACTGAGCGGGCGGAGGAGCTGACGGACTGAGCGGGCGGAGGAGCTGACGAACTGAGCGGGCGGAGGAGCTGACGGACTGAGCGGGCGGAGGAGCTGACGGACTGAGCGGGCGGAGGAGCTGACAGACTGAGCGGGCGGAGGAGCTGACTGACTGAGCGGGCGGAGGAGCTGACTGACTGAGCGGGCGGAGGAGCTGACAGACTGAGCGGGCGGAGGAGCAAACAGACTGAGCAGGCGGAGGAGCTGACAGACTGAGCGGGCGGAGGAGCTGACACTAACTCACACTCTACTCCACCTCTCTTTTTTTCCTATCGTTCTTGCTCTCTCCCTTTGTGTGTCTGATCAAAACATTTCTGCTGGGTACAGTACATCCAGTACAGTATAAACAGAATGTAGGTCTATGTATGGGGTGGAGGGGTGTGTGTGCACGTGGCATGTGTGTGCACGTGGCATGTGTTTACAGTGTGTTATGTGCTTATATACATGTGTGTGTAATGTGTGCTTCCTTGTATGTGTGTGTAATGTGTGCTTCCTTGTGTGTGTGTGTGTGTGTGTGTGTGTATGTGTGTGTGTGTGTGTGTGTGTGTGTGTTTCCTTGTGTGTGTGTATGTGTGTGTGTGTTTCCTTGTGTGTGTGTGTGTGTGTGTGTGTGTGTGTGTGTGTGTTTCCTTGTGCGTGTGCGCACGTGTGTGTGAGAGAGAGAGAGGAGATGAAAGCCAGGCAGCCAGTGTGTGATAACAGTTCTTTGTTTTCTCAGAGGGACACGGTGGGAGGCACAGCGGAACCACACACTCAACTCAGCCTTTTACAACCTGATGATGTACCAATTAAACAGGGCGAAGAGAGTGGGTTGGTATGCATGACCACGGTTACATGTCAGACCGGTCCCTCAGGCTACCAGACTGCAAATAAGCTTTTACACTAAAGTGTGTATTTTCCTTTGCAGTACTTTTCTTGCACCCGTCTGTCTATTTATCTACAGCACTGTATTACACATCTAGTCATCTTGTGGTTGTCAGTGTTTGAGTGTGTTACCTGTATCCGACTGTGTGTTTTCTCTGAGTGTGTTTCTGTCTCATTGCAGTTTATCACTCTTTGGTCTGCGCTATCAGCTTGGGCGTACAGTAGTGACAGATCGTCACGGCAACTCAGACATGTTCATAAGATCATCGGCGGTGTAAAAATAGCCCCAAG